>NC_137135.1:33866838-33939338 GCF_949319135.1 Squalius cephalus
CAGTAGAGCTGTTAGAGTTGAGTAGAGTAGAGTAGAGCTGTTAGAGTAGAGTAGAGTACAGTAGAGCTGTTAGAGTAGAGTAGAGCTGTTAGAGTAGAGCTGTTAGAGTTAGAGTAGAGTAGAGCTGTTAGAGTAGAGTAGAGTAGAGCTGTTAGAGTAGAGTACAGTAGAGCTGTTAGAGTTGAGTAGAGTAGAGTAGAGCTGTTAGAGTAGAGTAGAGTACAGTAGAGCTGTTAGAGTAGAGTAGAGTAGAGTAGAGCTGTTAGAGTAGAGTAGAGTAGAGTTGTTAGAGTAGAGTAGAGCTGTTAGAGTAGAGTAGAATAGAGTAGAGTAGAGTACAGTAGAGCTGTTAGAGTAGAGTAGAGCTGTTAGAGTAGAGTAGAGTACAGTAGAGCTGTTAGAGTAGAGTAGAGTTAGAGTAGAGTACAGTAGAGCTGTTAGAGTAGAGTAGAGTTAGAGTAGAGTAGAGTAGAGCTGTTAGAGTAGAGTAGAATAGAGTAGAGTAGAGTAGAGTAGAGCTGTTAGAGTAGAGTAGAATAGAGTAGAGTACAGTAGAGCTGTTAGAGTAGAGTAGAGTAGAGTAGAGTAGAATAGAATAGAGTAGAGTAGAGTAGAGTAGAGTAGAGTAGAGCTGTTAGAGTAGAGTAGAGTAGAGTAGAGTAGAGTAGAGCTGTTAGAGTAGAGCTGTTAGAGTAGAGCTGTTAGAGTAGAGTAGAGTAGAGCTGGTAGAGTAGAGTAGAGTAGAGTAGAGTAGAGTAGAGTTGGTAGAGTAGAGTAGAGTTTTCCAAATTTTTTGGGGGGAATCTCCAGAATTATGTGGGACGATTAGAGATAATTACAATCTAATCATTAGTTAATAGTATGATAAGATTCACAAAAATACATTTGATAAATTAGCATAAAACAGACGTATGTATAGAACTTTGTGAATGAAGGATGTTCATTCAGATACTCGATTGAATTAATGTTTCTCATGCTCTTAAGAACGTTTTGATTTAATTGGCTTCAGCAAAAATACTTGATGTTAAAATAAGATTCAATGCTAGATATAAACTTTATATACAAAAGTTAATAAAAGGAAAAACATCCAACTTCCACAGTGCTCAAAAAACATCCCAGGATGCACCTCATCACGTGGATTAAGAAGCAAGGAAGAGTCTTTAACACTCAAAAACAAGTGTTTTTTAGGTAGCACTGAAATACTATTAGTATAGATTTTATTAAAATTTTAAATTATTTTATATTTACACTTTTCATTTTCATTATTAAAGCTACAATATGTATTTCTTTTCCGCCGCTAGGGGTCGCTAACCTCTTACAATAACAAAGGCGTTGGTTGATGACGCATAAGCGGAATTATGGATCTTGTCGTCATGTCGAAGGATCTAATAATGTTTATGGATGAGTGAATACACTGATGTTTTTAACATGACTGTGGAATGAAGCGGCGCGAGTGCTAATGAGAGACAGATCTCAGCGCCACACGCGAGTCCCGCGGATATAAAGGAATGAGGACATTTAATCCTACCGAACTAACTTACCCGCTAGTGCTGAATAATACTCACACTGATCAGTTTATTAGACGAATGAAACTAGTGAGGGAACGCAGCTCTGCTTCACTTGCTCTACACTATCACACTAAACTGCATTTGAGTGTGTTAAAGTTATAATGTTATTCTGTGTGTTAGTTTGTCTGTATGAGACTAGCAGTGAGCTAGATCAACATTAGAATAACATACTGATCATATTCTAACATTTCATCATGTTGAGCTGTGTAACATTGATTAGTTTTATGTACATTAGCTCACCTCTACATTTGCGTCTCTGTCAAGTGGAAGTTAGCCGCGGACGCTAGCTCTCGGCATCTCGAAAACGCCACGCTGATATTGATCCTCGTTTTAGTTCTCCTTTTGTCCCAAAGTCTGCTTGCCATGGTCCATAATGTTTGAACAAAAACAACAACAGCGTGAGCGTGCGCTAGACGTAACGCAGTTGTCCACGTCTGTCGCCATGGTTACTATGGCAGTACGAGCGGAAACCAGGGATAACGCGGATATGACGTCATTGACAGGCGACAAGTGAACAGGGACGGGCACTTTTTAAAATTGTGAATTTCTCTGAATTTTCAAATTCTTGGAAACATTTAGGATAATGGAAGTACACAATTGAAATAAATATATAACACTGTGCAAGTGGTTTTTGGATATTTTGATACATATTACAATATTACATATTGTACCTTTAAATTGTGTTTGTCATTTTTTTGTCAGATCAGATTAATGTGAAAGACTAAAGAGTAACCCAAACACACACATGGAGGAGACAGGTTCTGCATTTCTCATTTCCTTCTAAAAATAGACAACCTGATATGAAGTCTTGTGCATGTGTTCGTTCATGTGTGTGTGTGGTAATTTCTGTCTGCTTGGTTTCCATGGAGACAAATGTCCATTTCGGTTTGCCAACTGAAGCTTGGGAAGTGTGTGTGTGTGTGTGTGTGTTGAAATTATGTCATCATTTGGGCCACACCAGTCACGCCCGTTAAAAATGTGACAAGCCACTTCCTGCACAAAGTGCTTACAGGAAGTGTCACAAAGAAAGACACACATGCAAAAGTTGCTTAAGGAGCAAACACACACACACACACACACACACACACACACACACACACACACACAAGCAGAGCATTGTTTTAGTCTATATAAAGAACAAAAAGGCAGTATAATATCATTTAATAGGTCAAAGAATTTAGTGTGTTCATGTGTTTAACATCATAATATTAAAAACGGTGAATGTCACAAAAACAGTAATATACCGTTACTGAAATATTATTACAGTTAAAAACTGTATTTTCTATGTGAATATATGTTAACACGTAATTTATTCCTGTGATCAAAGCTGAATTTTCAGCATCATTCCTCCAATTAAATGCGTCATTGCAAAATAAAATAAAAGTAACTTTTATTTTTATTATTATTATTATTATTATTATTATTACCCCAAACTTTTGAACGGTCATGTTTTATTTTATTTTTCTGCCAAAACTTTAAAGGCAGTACAACAAATACTCCCAAAATATATAAAACTTTAAAGTAAAATAATATATATTTTTTAACATTACAATAATGAGAGTTTAAGGACGACGTCGACGAGTAAAGAAAATTGTCACAAAGCAACAAAAAAAAGAGGAAAGAAATAAAAAAAAAATCATTAAAAACGGCTTTTATTTTCTTTATGCAAAATATGATTTATTTTTGTGGAATTAAATGACTTTGACAAGTAACCCTTACGGTTCTCCATCATGCGCCAAACTGACTTTATAAAAGTACAGAATGAAGAGAACAACGAGGAGAAACAAACACTAAAGAAAAGAACATGACTTGCTTTTCTGACAGACACCTTCAGAATAACTGTACAGTACATTAACAGTGAGTGTGTGTGCGTGTGTGTGTGAGTGACTCTACATGTCAACAGGAAGTCCTTTAAGCTAAACTCGCCTGCTTCCTCTGAGCGCGCTCTGCTCACGGTAACATGCTTTCAGTGATAACGCTTGGCTGGACGCAGAGGAAAAGTTACACGCATGAATAAGCTCCAGTTACACACACACACAGACAATGGACTGACCCTCACAGGGTAGCTTCTGATGACAGGACCTCACTGAAGACCTTTCATTCAGACACAAACAGATTCTCCACAACTAAACAAACACTTCCTCTCAACACGATACACAGCAACCCTGTTTAGGAGGCGGTTAATGAGGTTACCAGGACAACAGACGCTGTGGATGCAACAATGAACCATCGCTAAGGCTAAAATGCTTACAGTTTTTAATCAAAGGCTAAAACGTTTTTTTAGTCAAACTCTCGGTATAACATCAGCTGAGTGTTTGAAATAACTTCCTTCTGTGAACTGATGTGGCTTATCAGAATTTATATTATTTTATAGTATTCTATACTGTAATCAACGCCGATTAGCATTGCATTAAAACAATCATTATCCTTATGAAAATACCCGAGATGGCTAGAAGAACACAGATAAACCATATACTGTCGCAATCGTGTGTTTATCCTCTTCATGTTTAATCAGTTGAAGCGTCTCTATCTGCATGTTATCAAAGTCCCTTTAGTCATTTCATTTGGCGGCCATCTTTGGGGAAACATCAAATTCTCCAAAGCTGTTCATCAAGCTTACGATTCAATTTTACATTTGTCTCAAAGTCTCACAACTGTCTCAAAGCTGAGACGCTCAAATCATGAGAAGAAAAACCCCCCGCATTTTTCAGGCTGGAGCAGCCAATGCACATGTGCAGGCACAAGCGTGCAATGTGATTGGCTCTTTTATTTAGAAGGCAGGACTAATTCCGCCATATTGCTTTTTCCCATTCATAGTAATATGAGGTCACCATCTTTATATATCTAAAGCGTTTGATGTTATGCGGCTGCAGCGATATGATGCCTTAGTCCATATAAGAGATTTCCTGGAACGTCATACGCATAGACAGTATAAGAAGTGGACAGAGCCATCTCATTGGAACTCAATTGAGACAAGTGAAGCCCATTTTTAGCGATTTTTTAGGACTTCCGTTCCTGACGCGCAGAATCAAACAGACTCAAACAGAGCTTGACGACGTAGATGTGACGTGAGCAACCCGTCTGTCTTCTAGTGGCTGTGGCATGAGAAATCTGAATCATTCCCTTCCGAATCTTGCAGAGACGGAGAGTGTGAGTAGGTGTCCATGAGCTAGGAGCAACTTTTGCTAAGTATTCTGATTAATTATTTTGTAATTTTGCCTCCACGTCCCCCTGATCGCCTGCGAGCTTCTCCTCCCGTCCATACGGTAATCTCTCTACTGTGTGACAGAGAGTCGTGTGGTTATGACGCAATCGTTAGCCCATTTTTACAAAAACTGCTTCTACAGGGCCATAACGTAAGATACAAGGTAATGGAGCATTTTATACATTGTCGTGTTTCTTTAAAAATAAATAATGGACAAATGGAGTCTTTAAACGCCTCAGATGTAAAGTTATTCGCTGTCAAAGTGACGCCAAAATGAATGGGAGTTAATGGAATGCTAACTGCAGGTGAAGTTCTGCTACAAGATGGTGGCACGCGGCCGGCTTCAACTTCCGGTCGACTTCCTTCCCGCTTGGTCATACGTTTTATTACTCCTGTGAGTCTCACTTGTGGACTTTCTGTGTGAGGGCGCCCTCTGGCTACGAGTATGAATGACACAAATTACACGAGCATTATGGAGCGCTAAACTATCACATCGCCCTATTCATTGGATTATTTATGCATCATATCATATGTGTACTATTGATTTTTATCCTATATCATAAATATCATGATTATCGCCAATACCAGTACATTGCGACACCCCTAAGTAACATGATATTTCTTTTTTTTTTATATCACTAATTTATTCATATCGATAAATCACGACACCCCTAGTGTGTGTGAGTATGTGTATTATATATATATATATTTTTTTTATATATATATATATATTTATATATATTTATATATATTTATATATATATATATATATATATATATATATATATATATATATATATATATATATATATATATATATATATATATATATATATATATATATCAATTTTAACCAATTTTAAGGTTTTGTGTTTTTGTCATTTTTATTATATCTATAGTTTTCAATTAATTTTTAGTTCATTTTAGTTATTTTAGCACATTAAGTTAAAGTAGCTGAAATAAAACAAGTTTAAGTTTAACATTTATTTCATTCAACGTTTATATAAAGTAACAACCTTTTTTTGGTTTTAAATTTAGTTTTAGTTAAGTATAATAACCCTGGTTCAAAGGGATCATGAACATTATTAGAGAGGATAAAAATAAAACATGAGAACATGAGTTTGATCATTTTGATAAGGATGAAATTGAGAGAAAATTCCCTCCGCTGACTGTGACAGAAAAGGGAAGTGATGTCAGAGGCGAATAATTCAATAACAACCACATAATGACCAGCCATTATCCAACAGGGAGAGAAAGAGAAAGAACTCATGTCATGAAAACAAAGGGATCCCGGACAGAGAATATTGACTCTGGCCGTTCTCTGAGCTTCTGCAAAAGCTAACAGACACATGGTGTGTGTGTGTGTGTGTGTGTGTGTGTGTGTGTGTGTGTGTGTGTGTGTGTGTGTGTGTGTGTGTGTGTGTGTGTGTGTGTGTGTGTGTGTGTGTGTGTGTGTTTATTTGAATGACAGTTTGGGGCAGAAATATTACACTTCCAGTATATCAGATGTCTCAGAATGTCACAGACACACACACACACAGACACAGACACAGTGTTTGTTCACACTCACCCTGAGAGGTGTCATTGCTCACACCAGACTTGAGCAGTGCCAGTACTACTAAATTGACTATATGTGTCAATTAGCATGACAGTCTCTCAGCTAGTTTATGAAATAATACATTTTTCCAGTAAAGAAACTCTAGTGTGGCATTAGAAAAAAACAAATACAAGGCTTTTATGTGAAATAGAAAAGCATATAAATGATCTGAGGCGAAAATAAAACTCTCTCTCAAGCAGCATCCAATTTAAAAGTCTGAGTCATTTTCATCAGTCATTAACAGTCGCAAAAGTTCTGATGTGTCATTTTATTCATTTTTGCAGAAAAATATTTTGTTAAATTCAAGCATTTTCAATTCAAACGTCACAATTAACTAAAACGCATCACTTTGTTAAAGGGATAGTTCACCCAAAAATAAAGATTGTTGTCATCAAATTTTCATATCACGATAATTGTCGAAGCTTTTATCATATAGTATCATTACAGTTACTGACTTAAATGACAGAAATGTAAGTGTCATCCTCTTAATAGCAAGTTTAAGAACAAGCTTTTTCCATTTAATAACAGAAGAAACTGAAAGTTGCTCAGCCTGTTTACAGGTGTAACCTTACATCTCCACCATCCTGCCGTCACAAACCTGTACGGCTTACTTTCGACTTTGGACTGGAGTCCGTTGACTTTCACTGTATATTTGTATTTTTATTTTAACTGCTTCAAATTATGAGGAGCTTGTTAAACTGCAAATTCAAACTAGTTTTACCAGCACAGACAACACACACACACACTTAATATTCTGCCTGTGTTTGCAAGCCTGTGTGCGTCTGACATCCAGACATCTACTGGGTTAAAACTCACAAAGAAAGCCATTCAAACAGTGTGTGTGTGTGTGTGTGTGTGTGTGTGTGTGTGTGTGTGTGTGTGTGTGTGTGTGTGTGTGTGTGTGTGTGTGTGTGTGTGTGTGTGTGTGTGTGTGTGTGTGTGTGTGTGTGTGTGTGTGTGTGTGTGTGTGTGTGTGGCACAAAGGTCACACTCAGCTCCATTAATGAGAGTTTGATTAACATTCAGTGAGTCAAGCACAAATAAAACTCCTCAGACACACCAAACATCAGAACAAGTATTGGGATTGAATCACAAACGTTCACACACTCCACCTAATACACCTGTGTGTGTGTGTGTGTGTGTGTGTGTGTGTGTGTGTGTGTGTGTTAGAGACTCCCTTCAATTCAGACACACCAAACAAGTATTGGGATTGAATCACAAACGTTCACACACTCCACCTAATACACCTGTCTCTGTGTGTGTGTGTGTGTGTGTGTGTGTGTGTGTGTGTGTGTGTGTGTGTGTGTGTGTGTGTGTGTGTGTGTGTGTGTGTGTGTGTGTGTTAGAGACTCCCTTCAATTCAGACACACCAAACAAGTATTGGGATTGAAATCACAAACGTTCACACACTCCACCTAATTCACCTGTCTCTGTGTGTGTGTGTGTGTGTGTGTGTGTGTGTGTGTGTGTGTGTGTGTGTGTGTGTGTGTGTGTGTGTGTGTGTGTGTGTGTGTGTGTGTGTGTGTGTGTGTGTGTGTGTGTGTGTGTGTGTCTTCAGTTCAGACACACCAAACAAGGATTGGGATTAAATCACAGACGTTCAGACACTCCACCTAATACACCTGTCTGTCTGTGTGTGTGTGTGAGTGTGAGAGAGAAAGAGAAAGAGGGAGAGGGAGAGAGAAAATGAGAATGAGAGAGAGAGAGAGAGAGAGAGATTAGACAGATTAATCTGTCTGTTAATGAGAGACTGCAGGTCAAAGGGAATTTCACTGCTGTAACAGTCACTAAGATGTGCAAATATTTTTAAAATATTACAGCTATGCATAAATATTTAAACTGAGGCCCAATGATATTGACTAGTCTAGTACAGAATGTTTTTTTAACTTTATTTGAAAGGTGGGTGTGTCATATTTAGATAATTATGGGGCCAATTTTGTAGCCAAGTAAACCCTCATTAAAGGCTATTGTTAAAAGAGATGAGCATACATTTCTTAACAAAAAAAAAAATACGACAGCATGGCACGTTGCCACTTCACTGCGGTATGACAGCACTTCATGTGTGTCATTATGAACAGGAGTCATTTCATTGTTAAACTGCATGACTGACTAATTAATGAACCACATTCCACTCTCTCTCTCACACACACACACGTATCGGTGCACCTGCGTCTTCACCTCAGAATCTAATCCAGTGACTCACAACCTATTTAAATCTCAGTTCTCTCTCTCTCTCTCTCACACACACACAACTTTGGCTGTCTGACTTAATCCATTCAGCCTGAACGGAGCACATTCCACTGACCACACACACACACACACACACACACACACACACACACACACACACACACACTCACACACGTTTGTTTCTCTACAGTGAACTCATCTCACAGTCTCATTGTTTTTCTATCAGGTTAATATTTTTTAATCTCCTAATCCGACCCCTAAATCAATCCTCCCAGAAACCTCTGCACATCATTAGATTTAAACAAACATCATCTGGACTGGAGATTCTCAACAAGAGGTCCAGAACACTCCAGGCCTCAGCAAACTTCACAAAGGACTTCAATATTAACAAAAAATACATTCAAATAAGACAAATCAACTAAAAATCAAGATATTTCTTGTTTAATCCCACAAGCAGGGATTCAAACGTGATTTCTGGACCTGGAAAACTTGAGAACGACTGTTTGGGACAATATATGAGCCTTTTAAACTAGTAAAGTTGTCATGATATTTTACTATATTAGTGAGGACATTTGGCCCTTAACCCTGTAAAGCTTGACTCATGAAATAATAGTGAGAATTATTATTTTTTAACCTTTAGACAAAAGGTTTGCATGTTTGTTCTTTGATAAATATCATATTTGATACATCAGGCAATTATGGCTGATATAGTATGATATAGTGAGAATATGGAGCTAAAGGAAAAGCTCAATTTTATTCAAAGGCCCAAACAGAGAACAAATATTCAATATAGTGCAGTTGCTGATATTTATATGGACAAAAAGTAGTAAGAAGAAATTCTGATGCTTGTAATGTAAATCAATGAGATCTTTATAGAAGACTAGATACATAAAAATGCATATAAATAACAGCTGTTACTCTATATCTCCAATAATGTCTTAGTAAGATGATTTTTGAATGCTTAGTTGTATGATCAATGCTCTGTAGTTTTAAAACACATAATGCAATGCAATACAATGATGATTGAGAGATGAACAAATAAACCTTCCTCAAAAGCCTGATGATCATATATTTGAGACTCACATTTTAACATGATTTCTAAAAGATCTTTCGACGCCACATCCTCTAATATTATTATCTAGAGCCAAACACGCGTCATTCAAACCCTTTCTGCTCTGTGTGTGTGTTGCTTCTCTCTCCCGCTAAACACGTAAAGCCCCACATGAACAACATTATTTTTATTTGTCATACAGATGACTCTGACCGTTCAACTAAACCATGTTTGTGACAAGTTAACGTGTGTCGCATTTAGACATTTTTTATATACATTTAGAATTATTAATCAGCATATTAAGAGCATTTCATAATAAACAATGTTGGAAAATGATTTAGAGATGGCAAGGGAAGACAAAAAAACTTACAAGTTAACTTTGTTTTGTGCTCATGATGAGAGTTTTGATTATTAGTTTGTTACTTTGAGCAAAATATTAAAATAAACCCTGCACCCCCAGAGTGTTTTCCCAGTCCAGTGTTTCTGTGCTGTACGTAGGTGTCTAAATGTAAAAAAAAAAAAAAAAAAAAATAGCCTGATAAAACATCTGATAGAACTTTTTTATATTCATATCCAGTTGGGAGAAATATAAAAAATATTTTGGGAAATATTGGTAAAATTCTTTTGGCTCTCTGGGCCCAATATTCTCATCTTGTGTTCAGGATTTTTTCTTTTACAAAGTACTACGGCTGCCCCGATGGAAATGTTTAACTGGTCCTCTGCTGGGAAGGAAAGCTCTTTGAACTTTAATAGTAAACCCCTGTAGTAGATTGTTTAATGGGTTTTTCAGCAAAGCTTTGATCATGCTGGTAATACAGAGGCCTTAGAAATTTGCGTATTAAATATGATACAGTAGGCTTTATAGGTTTAGCACAGACAAACCTGTGTACAAATGTTCAGCTCAGAGACACTGGTCACGCATAACTGACCATCAGCACACTCCTTACACAGACATTTGACTCATATCTGCAGTAACAATCTTTAACACTGACAAACTTACAGTCACATGGAGTTAAAATACACAATGAGGAGTTCAACTCGCCTTTCAGATCCCTGTAGACAGTGTTAGACAGTCATAACTCATTTGCCTTTAACAGGGCCTGATTTTCAGTGCAGGATTGTGTGTATTTCTCATCATTTTACACTGCATATTCCCACAAGTAAAAAAAAAATTTAAAAAAATAAGGATAAAACCCCCCACAAATTAAAAATCCCCCACAAAAGTCACCTAAGTGGGAAATTTCCCCCATTTTCCAAAGTTTATGATTCAGCTGCATTACATCATTTCTGTTTATATGCAAAACGAACAGCCTGTGATTGGCTGAAGCTGTTTGTGTTGGTTTCTCATTATCCAATCACAACGTCTGAAACTGAATGAACGCAGGGTTTTATAGATCTAGATTTGTTTAAATCTACAAATCCTGATCTCATTTATGCCATAACGTGACTGTAAAACACATGAGTGAGATCAAGAGTGTAAACCCTGACTTCCTGCCGTTACAACCGTTACTTCCTGAAACAACACGAAGAGCGCATTTCCAAGAAAACACACGCACAAACAGCATCATATACACGCGACTGAGTCAGCAGGCGCTCGGACTGTCATACGCTCAACTTTATGATGAACAAACAACTAACAAACATTTCCCTCAAACAACAGACGCATTCAATTGATCAAAACTAACAGTAAAGATATTTATAATGTTACAAAAGATTTCAATTACAAATAAATGCTGTTCTTTTGAAAGTTAAATTCATCAAATAATCCTGGGAAAAAAAAGCAATCACATTTTCCACAAAAATTAAGCAGCAACATTGATAATAATCAGAAATATTTTGAAAGGATCATGTGACACTGTAACATTCACATTGAAAAGAGCTATTTTAAATTGTAATATTTCACAATATGACTGCTTTACTGTATTTTTGATCAAATAAATGAAGAGCAGAAGATATTCTTTGAAAAACACACGTATATAAGAAGTAAATCTTCACTATATGGAAAATCTACAGCTGCAAAACACTGAAAGATCATCATTAGAGAATAACTAGAACACAATAACTGTTCTGTGATGACCTCGAGTTCAATTCCAACACAAATATTATAATATTTCTACATTTTCTTTAACATTGACTACTTTCAGTTCATTTCTTTCCTTCCGTTTCCCATAATGCTGAATCTTATGAGTCACCTAAGCTGCACTTCCTGTCAAATAACTAAATATGAGCAATATCCAAGTTGTCTTAAAGGAGAACTCCGGTCAATTTTAACATTGAGCTCATTTTTTTGTAAATTTGGAGTGCTGTCAGTACAGAGAACAAGACAAAAATCAGTGTTGCCTACACCGTGTTATCCTCTTTTTAAAATTCGCACCCTGTTGACTTCAATGGGGCGAGTTTTAAACCTGCTTTTAGCCTCTTAACATCCTTGATGTGTCATTACAAGTGCACAGGTCATGTGAGTGATTCCTTCAGAGTGAACACGAGTGAATCTGACTGCAGTAGATGTGAAAGATATGAATAAAAGTGATGTTAATTCAGCCAGCGCACATACCTGTATTTATTTCCTGTTTTCGGTCGAAGTCCATAGTAGTTGATTGTCGAGTTCACGCGCATGATCATAGGTAACTAAGCAACAGTGGAGAACTCAACAATCGATTACTATGGACTTCGACCGAAAACAGGAAATAAATACAGGTATTTGCGCTGGCCGAATTATTATCATTTTTATTCATATCTTTCACATCTACTGCAGTCAGATTCACTCTGTTCACTCTGAAGGAATCACTCACATGACCTGTGCACTTGTAATGACACATCAAGGATGTTAAGAGGCTAAAAGCAGGTTTAAAACTTGCCCCATTGAAGTCAACAGGGTGCAAATTTTAAAAAGAGGATAACACGGTGTAGGCAACACCGATTTTTGTAGTTGTTCTCTGTACTGACAGCACTCCAAATTAACAAAAAAATGAGCTCAATGTTAAAATTGACCGGAGTTCTCCTCTAAGGAAATGCCAGCAATAATGGCTAAGAGAAGTTCTCTTTTCCAAAGGGCCGGTGTGAACGCGGAGGCTCCTAAAGCACACGCTTCTGTGAAACACACTGTTGTTTTATGAGCGGAGGGTTCACAGGCGTTTCCCAGACAGCATCTGAATTACATCATGGGGCGTCTGAGAATGTGATCTGATTTTCTAGAGCTACAAATGCTTATTCTTCTTCTAAGAATAAGTGTTATTATTCTCCTTGTTCTCTGGCATTTGAGGCTCATGAACGCTCATAAACACAGAGGCGTTCTGAATCAGCGGTCGTGTTTTCCTGGACATATATCGGATAGAGAACGGGATACGAAACAGAACGAGCTCTCAGATCTCTGAAAAAAACATGCTTAAAAACATCTCTCCTCTGTCATCCGGACAGACAGGGCGTAGCTTGTGTCAATCAGTGTGACGGACAGGTTTATCAAACTGGTTTGTGATTGAGATCAGAAATTAGGGCAGTGAGTGAAGCCTGTTGAACTGAGTCTGCTTGAGCGTCTCTCTAAAAGCCGGTTCACACACACTGTGCGATTTTGCCCACGATTTGGCCGTCTGAGACAAATTTCACAAATCCTAAAAGATTTTTCTGATCCTCGGCTAAAATTTGAAGTCTTTGATCGTTAGTTTGACATGTTCACCGACAGCCGATTAATGACCGTCACCGTTGCGATCAAATTTGACTTCAGACGATATTCTGGCAGTGTGAGAAGATTTGACTCACAGTCCTGCAGTGACTTCTCCTACGACGACCGTCACGTTCTCTTCGTTTTTCAAGACAAACCATGACCAAAATTAACATTAGAGATTTCTTTGAAGCCACCATATCCATCCCGCGTGTAACGCAGCTCATCACCGAACGTGTCATTGATTGAGATGTAAAACTCCAGTTTTCTTGTGTGCGTCCGTTTTTAACTCGTCTTGACTGTCGTACAGTCTGACATTAATGACAACTGAGATCTTACAGTGTGACATGGCTTACAGCGAGGATCCTGTTTGTAGTCTGACAAGGAACAATCCTAAAGGACTATTATAAACTGCACAGTGTGCGCCCGGCTTTAAGCATCAGACTCTTCCGCCCGTCAGCATTAAAGGAAGGAGTAAACACTCAAAGTTAAACTTTCACGTATTAAAAGCACACCTCAATGCTGGTGAAAAGGTCCACAATTAACACAGAAGTGACTGAGGAGTAAAAATACACTACTTTTCAAAAGTTTGGGGTCTGCAAGATTTTATATGTTTTGAAAGTGTTTCATATGTTTTGCCGGCGTTTTGACAGTCAAAAATAGTGGATCTCCGAATGCAACGTAACCAGGAGGAGAGAAAAGATGGAAAGCTCCTAAAGCTTAGTTCCATATAAATTCACGGATAATTTGTTGTTTTGTCGTTAGTGAAAATCAATATTGACCTTGTATTTGAGAAAGGATCCTCATATAAGAAGCAATACTAAAATTCAGAGTCAGTTCATTCGCATTCGGAGATCGACTATTTTTGACTGTCAAAATGCCGGCGGACACAGCAACTGTGAGTTGTTCAAAATCTTTCTTTTTAGTAAACTCTGTGTACACAAACACTGTTCTCAATGCTGGAGTTCATGTGTAGAGCCTCTGGTGAGACTTCCAGCACAGTTTCATGTTGTGTCGAGCCTTCTTAGTGTTTTAAAAATAGAGATTTTTATCATATCATTGCTATCGTGCCCCAAACACTCCCATTCACAAGACAATTTGACCGAAAACGAAAATACGGTCAAACTTAAAAGTGGCGTTTCCATTCTATGCTTTTAAACGTAAGTTTGCCTCGGGTAGATTAACAAAAAGAGCCTAGGTTGCATTTTGGCGAGAGTTACGCTTTAAAGCATTAGTTTGTAGTTAGCAGTGTGCAGCAGTGCATGAGTGAGATGCAGTTTTCCACCTGATCTTTCAAATGCACACAAGACGGCTCTCAAACATCAACGTTAGCACCTTTGTGCTGATCATCTGTGTGTCCTGAGGGACGCAAACCCAACACTCTGACCTGAGGGACACAAACACACCCCACCTCAGAGGCTGATGCGGTCATGCATCTGTGTTTTCAGACAAACATACTGATCAGTCCATAATGTTCCAGAACAAACCATGAGCACCATCAAGATGAGCAGCATTACAGCTGTCAGGGGACATTCGTCACTGAAGACGCATTAGTGCATGACAACATTTACAGTGGCAAAAAAAAAAAAAAAAATGCATAAATGCAATATACATAAACTTATATCTCAATACTTTTAGACTTTCAGATTCAAAAATATATCGTCAACATATTTATGAGGGGTGGATGAATCGATTCACATATGAATCGTGATTCTATCTTCCACCGATTTGAATCGATTCACAAATTTCCACAAAACAAATTCTAATTGTTTGTTAATAACATGATGTTCTCGCAACAAAGGTGGCAGCAGTTGAATGACACGTACTTGACAACAACAGTTCCTGTCTCAATGTCTTTAAACAAATAGAAAATAGCCTTAATAATGCATAATTACCGGCACACATCAAGCTTATGGATTAGCTCTTGTACACTGTATGTTGTGAATGTGCGATTCTAACTAAATGAACACAAGGAACACTCATATTTCATCTAAATACATCAGTGTAATAATTAAACATAACATTTAGCTAGATATATTTTTTAAACCATTTTAATATACGTAAAAAAATGTCCAGTACAATTTCGAGTGATGCTGCAAGTAAATTGTTGAGTCCGTGATTTGAACCGATTCACTGAAATGGACAGTTCAAAAATATTCCTTCCTAACATTATTGACATCACTGAAATTTTAATTACAGAAATACCTCAGTCTTATGCTCAATCACAGAAACAAAGTGCATTGAAATCACCACAATGCTCAAGGTACTAGTCAATTATACTGTTCAAAAATGTGGGGTCGTTATGAACTCTTCTGCTCACCAAGGCTGCATTTATCAAAAATACAGTAAACAGTAATATTGTGAAATATTATTACTATCTAAAATATCTGTTTTCTATGTGAATATATTGTAAAATGAAATTTATTCCTGTGATCAAAGCTGAATTTTCAGCATCATTACTCCAGTCTTCAGTGTCACATGATCCTTCAGAAATCACTCTAATATGATGATTTGATGCTCAAGAAACATTTATGATTATATATATGAATGTTGAAAACAGTTGTGCTGCTTCATATTTTTGTGGAAACCAAGAAATGAATAAGTTCAAAAGAACAGCATTTATGTGAAACAGAATCTTTTGTAACACTATAAATGTCTGTCACTTTTTCAACCAATTTAATGCATCCTTGAACAAAAGTATTCATTTCTTTTAAAAATATTTGTACAGACCCCAAACTTTTGAACTTCTGAGTGTGTCTTCGTTATGACTGTGTGTTGAGCTATTTTTAGTGTTCTGATCTGATGAGTGAGTGTAACACCAAACATGTCCTGTTGAGCAAACACAGCCATTGCCTACATTTGCAGGTTTGATGAATAACTGCGCCGCTTTAGACGCCTCACTGAGTGTTTATGATCTCGGGGATGATCCGTAAGCATAACGAGCAGGTTAAAGCCGGGGAAGAGGATATGACATCATCAAACAGAGACGCGGTGTCTCTCAGCGGGGGACAGATGTAAGCGGACATTCAGCCACTGATCCCATCACTCCCTCACAGTGATGACTTCCGTACAAAAACACGACCTTACGCTTATTATGGAAAAACACCAGCGGTGTGTGTGTGTGTGTGTGTGTGTGTGTGTGTGTGTGTGTGTGTGTGTGTGTGTGTGTGTGTGTGTGTGTGTGTGTGTGTGTGTGTGTGTGTGTGTGTGTTATCCTCGCTGAAGGGAGAGTGTGAAACCATTGAGAGGGCAGATCTGAGACAAGGACGCTCCGCTCCAGACCCGAAGCACAAAACTGTTCCACTCAACTGAGCACACACTCATATGAACTCTCTCTCTCTCTCCGTGTGCCAGCGTCTGACCGTGACATCACTGGGATGGGGATGGAAATGGAAATTCTGGACTTTAAGACCTTTCTGGACTAGAATCGATCAGAAGCAAACACAAGAGAGCTAAATGAACAAACAGAGCAAACCTTTACATCATAAAGTCCAGACACAACACAAGGCCTCCAGTAACACAAACTCAGCTTTGAGAAAAGCATTTATTTAGGGCCCTATGAGATACGTTTCATTTTTTTTCCCCAGATTCCATTTTATTTTTTCCCCAAAATTCTGTATTTTTTGTTTTTATTTCTCTGGATTCCATTTTAATCGTTTAAATTTTAATAACCAAAAAGCATGTATAATTAATGGATCTCACACAGATTTTAAGACAGCAAAGCCCTATTCGGACGGGACTAGTGTAACATTGAGAGGAGGGGTAGAGTAATTATTACCAGAGCTTCTCAGTGATTTTAGTCCCGTCTGAATGTGCATCTCAGTGATCATGATGACGGACAATGTCAGTAAAGATTACAGCGACTTTTACCTTCAGTAAAAAGGTCTGGAAAAATGACCTCAGGTGATACTAATCCCGTGCGAATAGACCCGCTGTAAATATGTACGTGAATATTCCATCATTTCCTGTTTAAAAGTAGTTTTCCGCGTTTTTTCAAGTATGGAGACGCTTGAAAAAGCATCAGTTGCGTTCTAGACGCTGGAACGAGTCTGTGGCAAAACTCAAGTGTTTCACACACACATTCAGATCAGAGAGAAGATCGACAGCACTTGTTAGAGGCACGAAACATCTTTTAGCGTTAGGTAAGTGTCTGTTACCAACACAATCCAATAGTTAATTAATACATCGTTCTACCGGACATAACTGTTTTATATATATAAATATAGGTTATATGTGTTTGCGCACGTGATATCAGGAAGCAGCGTAATACACACATGATGACAGGAGTGACGGCAATGTGCAAAGAGATATCTTATCCCGTGCGAATTGGCCATTAATATTACAGACGTCCTGTGGTAAAATTACATTACTCCATCCACCCTAGTAAAGTTAATCCCGTCCGAATAGGGCTGAAGCCTGCATTTACACTGCAGGTCTTGATGCCCAATTCCGATTTGTTAAATACATTTTTTGGACAATCCGTTTACATCTTTTAAAAGTGACCATGTCCGATATCTGCATTTACACTATACACGTGCCAGAATGTACTGACCAGGAAAAGCTTATGCCGAAAAGGAAGTAAAAACAACACGATTTGCAATGGATGCAGTCATGCAGACGAAATGATAATACAAGCTTTTGCTTTCCGCACCATCTTTAAAGAGAAAAAGAGGAGAGCACGTTTTGCAGCCTGGGCATTGAAAAGAGTCATGTGATCGCGGTCGTGACATCATTCGCCACCGTCGCTTTTTCAATGACGTAAGACTCGCATTGACAGGGGAATATACAATCTGTCTGCTTACATAGCAGATGCAAATGCACATATCAGATTTATTTCCACATATGAATGAGGCCTGAAACCGATCTGAGAACATCAGAATCAATGTGCTGTGCTTTTTCTCCTGCTTATATGTGCCAAATGGGAGAAAAAAAAAGGAATTGGGTCACTTGAATGATGTAATGTAAATGTGGCCTAAGACAGTAGTATACTATGTTTACCACTGAATCTATCAAAGATAAAAGTTTGGAATATAATAGCCAGACATGTTCCCATATGCACCGAATGTGCTAGTGAAATGAGCATGAAGATGAGAAACACTTTTCTCAGGATGACGATATTTAGGCTTGGTGTACCAGTGAGAGGAATCAACCATTTACAAACGAGTGTAAACCAGACAGCTCTACAGCAGGAGCTTCGGTGGATCCGACACGTCACCATGTGTCCCATGTTAAAGTACCAATAAAAACAGCAAATGAGACTGGCCATGCGGAAACGATTAAGAAAACAGGAACAGCTGTCCATTACTATACTAGAAGACTGGAATAATTCAACTTCAGTAACACATGCTTATAAACATTAACCAGCCAATAGAGCTATCATTAAAATAAAGACACCAGCGTCATCACAAATTAAGCAAAAAAATGTCTTACACAGTTTGAATGAGAACTCATATTAATGTATAATGGTTAACTGTGGTAACTAACTATGGTATTTAGGTGGTAATTATTGTTTCCATGACCATGGTTAAATGCTAATAAGCGTTCTGCTTCAGCAGCACATGGTTTAGGGTTTCACCCCGTCAGTGTCTAGAGTTTCACTATAACACAGCAGGTGTGTTTGCGAGTCTTTTGAAAGAAACGCTGTCTGATGATGGAATATCGGATTTCCCTTCAGAACGAGGGCTTGTTTGGATTACCATGGTACCATCTTACTATATTCTGCATTAATATCCCACTACATTTGACTAAAGGTGCAGTATGCATGCAACCATAACACTGCATCACGTACTGCTTCCCACAATGCAATGCACTCAACTTGACCTTTCATTTTCAGTGTGATAAAAGCTGCCTGATTGAGGAACACTAAAATTAGTTTCTTCATGTAATATAAAGACATGCATCATCCACTTATTGGCATTGTACTTTGAACTGTATGTATGACGTACTGCAAAAAATATAAATATATGATTCAGGTGTTGATTAAACAGTACAATATTACCACAAGAAACAACTTACATTTGCTTACTCATACTTTTTGTATACATAAATGTATGGAAGTCCATTTCCGCCACATAAGTAAAAAAAATGGTACATCTTTATTACGCCATAAAAAGCAAAATGTATGACATATACTATGTAATAATTATGAAATAAAAAGTTACAAATTAAGACTTCTTTTAAGACTAATTTTACAGGTTTCGGTTGCATAAACATAGCCATTATGTTAAAACTGTTTCTAATAAGTACTAGTATGACCGACTAGCGGTTAGTCAAGGGGCAACCAGTCTTACTTTTTAGTAACAAATTAGACCAATGTCCATTTTACTATAATTGACTTAAAGCAGTTATGAACAGTCTTATAGAAAAACAATGTGATGACTAACTTGTAAGACTATAGTTTTAGCAGTTTATGCAACCGGCCCCAGATCACTAAGGTCAATTTTTATATTTTTTTCATAATTGAAATCATTATTTCATATAGACTTCATCTCATGATGACTTAATATGTGATAATTATGATTTACAAAAATAAAGTGAAACTACATGCACTTTACAGCATGCATTCCATTCTAAACGAGCTTAAGAGACACTCGTGGGCGTGGCTTAAGTCTTCACGCAGGGGCGCGCTCGAGGCCCCTCCCACACAAGCTCCAGAGAACTCTTTTATGATGTCACAGAATTCCCTCTCATTCGCGCTTATCCAGTTCCACAGCTTTCCAAGAGTGCCTGTGCTGTTGAGTACTAGTGTTATTTACCCAAAGGCAGTAAAATTCCTGTTCCTGAATCTGCGAGAGACAGCACGCAGCGCAAAAATGTTACACTCAAACCGGTGTTACACTGACACACTGTTACACTTCAAAAGCTTTTGATATGAAACAAAGTTACACGTCGAAATTGCACGTTGTTGCAGTCAGAATGCAACAGTGTAGCACTTCACTTAAACAGCGTTTCATTTCGCTGTAAAAACATTGCATGTCGCGGTACTAAAGTGGAAGTAACATATGGTTTATATTACATGGAATTCCAAGGTACTTCTGATGGTATTACTACTGTACAGGTCCAAAAACATACTTTTATTAACGATGAAGTGACCGTTCTCAGCACAGACCCCTCATCTAACTCCATATTTCTGAGCTGAAAGATCTTCAGCTCATTGAGGAACAGCGATTCTTCAAAACACTTCCTCATCAGAAGAGACGTATCGCTCGAGCTGCAACACCTCAAAACTTCCCAACTTAAGAGGTTTTTATTTGCGACATGTAGCACCTCGAGGTTAACACGAATTTTTAACACCTCTGAGATTAATAAACAGCCAGATTCAAGCATTCTCAGACAAACCCTGATGCTTCACTGAGTACTGACAGTAAACTCACACAAGAACATAAAACACTTACAAACTTCTTCTTTCCGTCTCCATCTTCATAGTTCTTCTTGCTTTTCTTCTCCTTGTCTTTCCCACTTTTGGGAGCACCAGCTGATGCTGAGTTTGGATCCATTGTTGTGCTTTAAAATCGCTTATATTCCTCAAAAGAGCAGAGCTGGATCCTCACACACACACACACACACACACACACAGGCTCTCTGTGCCTCTCAGGGCTTCTTAACCCGCGGCCTGTTGCTGTCGCGCGCGCCGGCCTGTGCTCGTCCTGTGCTCGTCCTCTGACACAAAGGAAAAGGAGGGAAGTTTGAACCCTGAACCCCAGAGGACTTATTTTATTCGGACCCTCCGAGACTTAATACGCGCCCTGGTGAACGCGCGCGGATCTCCGCGCAAAAGTCCGTGCGCGTGTTTTGGCGCAAATTTGTCTCGATCTCGACTAAACAAACTACGCGTTAAGTCTCTAAACCTATCAATCTAAGCTGTCAATCTATAGAGCTGTCATTAATCCCGCCGACGGTTGATATAAAGTCCTTGTGCTTCATGGTAAAGACTTCAGATTCAAAGAACAGCCATGATCAGATCAGATGAAGTTTTCCGCTTTCTCTCTCTCTCTCTCTCCCCCTCTCTCTCTCTCTTCCTGTGTGTGTTGGGCAGGTCAGATGGGAGGAGCCATCACGCGCACATATACACCTGAGTCACTTCACACACACACAGGTAGACAAACACTGACGCCTGCTGACACCTCAGCCACACTCATGACAAACATGAAAATATGAATTAAAATTCTTTATAAAAATGATAAATGTAATAAAAGGTTATGGTTATTTAATGAAGGGACTTGTTTAATCTTTTAAACAATAATATAATAGTAATTTATGAAAGCAATAATAGCACATTAAACAACAAAATTAGAATAATTAAATATTCAGATGATAAAACTAAATTCCCAAAAAGATTTTTATATATATTAATATCTGATAACATCAATACGAATTGCTCTTTTGCAGAAGTCAGTTCGTGTACACTGTTATAGTGTCTATTATTTTATATGTCCAGTTTATTGTGTCATGTTTATTGAGAATATTGTTAGTGTGTAAATTGAGTCTCCACTACATTATTTGCATCCTACTTTTATTCAGTAATAAATTATAAGATTAAGTTAAATAGAAAAAGTGACAGTGAATGCAGTACATCAAAAGTGACAGTAAAGGCATTTATACTGTTACAAAAGATTCAAATACAATTTATTTTATTTTATTTTATTTAATAAATTCTGTTCTTTTGAACATTCCATTCATCAAAGAATCCTGAAAAAAATATTTAGGCTATCACGTTTTCCACAAAAATACTTATTAATTTATGTTAGTTATGTTAGTAGCTCATAGCATTTGATTTAGTGCAGTTTACCGATAATTAGCATTTTATAGTATGTGTTCTAATTAATACAACTAAAATCAATAAGTCTGAAAACTGTAAAACTGTAACTGGATTGGCTAACTCAGTAAGCCGTGTTGTATGTGTAAGTGAAGCGCGCCCCCTGCTGGCCAGAAGACGAGCACCCGCTGCAGTGAGTGAGATTCATGCTTCATGTGGATTAAATAGGGGGAACTTTTAATTAGACTCGTTTCAGATTTGTCCCATTAAAAGGTGAAAGCAGAACGGATCGTAATGAATTCATGCTGGTTAAGACACATTAAGAGTCTGTTCATCTTTCCAGTGTCATTAACTTTAATGCCAGACTTTAGGAGAGAAGTTGCTGAGAGTTGACTATTCAGCGGTGTGTGTAATTAACAGGCCTCGGACGGTCACGTGTGCCGTGAAGGGACAAAAAGGAAAAGCTCTGTGCAGAAAGACTTTTTTTTTTTTTTTAAAGCAATGCACAATATTTCCTCAAGCTCTGCAGAAATCGGTCTGATAGTGTCCTCATTCGTCACGGCGTGTTTCATTGTAAATGTGCTGACTCAACCCAACCCAGTTTCACACTGAGTCATTATTCTCTACCACACACACTTACCCAGAGCTCTCATCTAAATCCCACCAGCGCGCGAAACCCTCAGGAACATCTGGGGCTCCTGACAGTGAAGGGCCCCGGACTCACAGACTTCATGGTAATGATGGTTTCTTGTGAAGTAATGAGAATATTCTCTGTCATGTAGGGCTGCTCACATAGTATTGTTCTTCAGGAATATACAGATTTAAAGCTTTACACTAAAAATGTGCCGTTTTTAGAAATATTATTTAGTCTCTTTAGATCTCAGTTGAGAACAGGCGCGAATGAAATGTTTTGGTCTCAGTATACGAAAAACAGTACATTAGTGTCCGAATTAGTGTCAGTAAATTAGTGTCCAATTGCAAGTTTTAAAGCAATACAAGCAGAAATCCCTAGTGGGAATTACTGAATAGGTCAAATGAACTATCATCTATCATACAATGAACACTACATAAACATTAGCTTGTATTTAACACATCAAATCTCTCTCTCTCTCTCTCTCTCTCTCTCTCACACACACACACACACACACAAACACACACACACACACACACACACACACACACACACACATGTCTGGTTCACTATCTTTGTGGGGACTCCACATAGACTTAATGGTTTTTATACTGTACAAACTGTATATTCTATCTCCTTACACTAACCCTACCCCTAAACCCATCCATCACAGAAAACTTTCTGCATTTTTACATTTTCAAAAAAATATAATTTAGTATGTTTATTAACCCATTTCCCTCATGGGGACTGCTGGCTGGTCCCCACAATGGAGGTGATCTCAGGTTTTACTATCCTTGTGGGGACATTTGGTTCCCACAATGTAATATAAATCAAACGCACACACACATGTCTGGTTCACTATCTTTATGGGGACTTAGTGATAATGATCTTTATACTGTACAAACTGTATATTCTGTCCCCTTACACTAACTCTTCCCCTAAACCTTCCCATCACACAAAACTATCTGCAATTTTACGTTTTCAAAAAAAAAAAAAAAAAAAAAAATTCATCACTTAGTATGATTTATAAGCTATTTTCCTCATGGGGACCAAAATATGTCCCCACAAGGACAAGGATTTCTGGTATTGCCATCTTTGAGGGACATTTTGTCCTCACAATGCAGGGTTTGCCTGAACTATATCTACCTCAGAACAGTTTGATATTTCTGTCATGGCCATTTGTTTCCTCCAGTGTTTGTGAGCTGCTCAGGAAGGCTCTTGAGGAGAGAGACACATTCATTTGTCTTGGTTTCATACTATGTGCCCCGGCGTCTCTCTTATCGAGTCGCACCTGACTCTCTGCGTCTGTCATCACAGCTTTACCGCATCGGATGTGGATTAAGACAGATATCAGATTGATTTATATCTCTGCTGGCACTGGCGTCTTACGTAACTTCAGGAGAATAAAATAACCGCCAGACAAACGTCGATAGATGATTTAGGCTCAGCTGGCTGGAAGCCGGACTAATGACTGCTCGACTCATTTAGTTGTTGCTTTCACCCGAAGAGTCTCACAGGACACAATGGTGATGATTTATAAGGGCTTGAATCTGAAACCCTTTAACTCAGGTCTTTAATGGAACAATTCAACCCTAAAATTATAATTCTGTCATCATTTACTCACCCAAATGATTTACTTTCTTCTGTGGAAGATTGTTCAAATCAAACCTGTGTTATTTTTTAACTAAGACTAAAAATAGCCCAGTTTTTGTTCATTAGCTGGAATTAAATGAAATATAATTATCAGATGAAACCATAAACAGACTGGCAACTAACGGAAATTATAATACTAAAATAAAATGTATAAAAGCTAAATAGAATTAAAAAAACTAATAAAAATGACCAAAGCATGTAACAAAATTACTAATTCAAAAATGAATGCTTATTCAAAATATTAGTAAACACTATAAAAATATATGAATAAAACTAAAATAACACTGGTTTAAACCACCATAAATGTTGTTCATGCAACTCACGAATTATCAAAACTTATTCTTTTGTTTTTAATGGAAGAAATACATTCATACAGGGGTGTGTTGTGTTTCCTGAAAGCATGGTTAGCCAACTATGGTCGAAGTTCTGTCGTTCCCAACATAATTCGACGATTTGCCGTTTCCAGAAACTATAGTTTCAAACAGCATCGCAAACTAAAGTGCTTGTTGGAACTGCAGCTCTTGACCTGTGGTTTGATGCATAGTGTCCTCTTAAAATGATATGTGGACTTAAATAGAGCGAGCACTATGTAAGTACACTATATATATATATTTGCATTTCAACAATCAGTTTCGAAGAGTGCATGTGCACAATGGAAGTCCAGAGTATGACTTATGAGGGAACCGGTGATGAATCAAACATCTAATAAAGCAAAATGACATGAAACAAAAACAGTGAAGTAGTCATTAGGTGTCATGTTCGTTACGGCATGCATCTCGGAGATCTGGAATAGATTAATCAGCAGAAGTTATTACTCCTTCACATGTTTGTGACGACAGTCCTACTGTATATTGCTGAACTAATGTGGCTCAAACTACAGATGTGCGGCCATGTGACTGTGCTTTCAGGAAACAGTCGAGACTAGTTGGTTAGTTTCTCCAACAATGCTTCATACTTAGTCAACGAATGACTTCGTTAAACGGGAAACGCACCCCAGGTTTGTAAAACGCAAGGTAAAGGATGTAAATGATGGCATGAGGATGAAGAAATGATTCCTTTAACCCCTAGGCCGTAAGCTCATTTAAAAAAGGGTAAACCATGAGCATGTTTCTTAAGCCTCATGTTTGCTTCAACCGTGATCAATATCAGAAGGGCTTTTTGCACAGATGGTCATGAATGTGAGATTTAATCATGGTTTAACACCGTACAAGAAAATAATCTGTCTTACATAATGCACACAACTTGTGATAAACCCTATATGGACAGAAAAGGCCGTGCAGAAGTACAAAACAGTCACTATATACAGACAGATCAATGAGTTCGGCTTCAATCCGGGCTGGTTCTGTTATCCAGACCGCTTTGCATCCTACGTTCCAATCGCTTCGGGTCAAACGGGTCATTTGTAGGAGCTGCGGGCCTCTCGCAGTGACCGGTCGTAAGGCATGGAGGCGAAGAAAGAGTTCCTCAGCTGGCAGTTGATGAAGAACACGATGAGGAGGACGAGGAGGAAAAGCACCAGACACATCACCACATACGTGGCCAGGTCGGGTTTGTCGGGCTCTCCCTCTCGCAGCGAGCTCCCGCGGCCCGTGGGCTTCAGGAGGGCCGACACGCTCACGGGCCCGTGGGACACGCTCAGCGGCGCCTGCGTGTGTGTGTGGGTCATCAGGTCAAAGTCTCGCGCCGCTGCCGTGGAGTTCAACAGCATCTGCCTCAGCATGATGAATCTAGACCACAACAGACAAACATACACTGGATATGTATGATTATACTATAGGAAGCAGTCACATGCTGGAAAAGATGATATCTGAAACTAGGGGCTAGTTGTCACAAAGACTTTATCTCAGGTTTTGAGTCAAATTCTTCTTTTATTTAGCAGAGGTTTTGTGTGGTGGTTTTCCCTAGCAGTGTTTGCTATCCTCTAAACTAATAACCTAATATCAACATATGTTTATTATACTGATTGGCTAAATAAGTGAACACAGTGAAATCATATTGACATAAAATAACACAAAAGTCGCTATTTAATACAGGTGGATTTGAGCTGAAGTGTTGAATGTGTCCTCAGTATTTTACAAGGCAGGTTGGGGCAAGTTGTCACATGGTTTTGTACAGTTCATTAACAAACACTTTCCCACTGGCCAAAGCAATGTTTTGTTTATTTATTTAAGCCTATTTTTGCTCTTTAATGAACTGAGTTTGTAGGACTAATTGTTTCATTTGTAATTCATTCATATTTTGCTTTTTTGTTACTTCAAATAGCATTTTATATATTTTTTAACAAAGGGTTTCTTCTCAAACTCATTGAGACAACGTATACCCCATATCATGTGCCAACATGCCCCGATATAAGTTCAACGTGTGCTCAATAAACAGTAGCCTATATTTTATGCAGGGCAATTACTGTGAAAATTAAACAGTGATCAAGACTTTAATATTTGTGTCTGCACAGTACTCAAGTTTCATAAAAAATACACCTAAACAATGAAATAAGCTTTTAACTAGAATAAAAGATGTGACAACTTACCCCAGTCTCCTTTATCGATAGTGTAAATATCGAAACGATACGTTTTTACGTATTCAAAACGATATTTTAATGCAATAACAAAAAATATATATAATTTACTAAAAGCAAATGAAAACACCGTTGAGGTGAACACGTTAAGATAAGCGTTGCGCAGGGATCCACTCACTGTCTGTGCGCCTCGGACAGGAGGGCGAGTCGTTGCGTTCGCATACCACACTCTCCCCAAGACCAGCAGACCTCCAACACTCCTCAGACGGGGGCTCTGGTCATCGGCACTACATCCACAGATGGCGCAAACAGTCTATCCATGTCCCACAATGTGCGTTTCCATAGAGTATTGCGCTATCGGAGAGAGTGGACCTCTCCAATCACACCGACGGACCCAAATCTCCCCAAACGTCTCAATAAACGCGCAGTGAAGCTCACAACGGGTCTCAGTTTCTTCGCATACACAGAATAACTCCTTTCGCGCGGGTTCCCATGGTTTGGAAGGTTTATATCCGGGGAAAGTGGCTCTCCTCACGCGCATCCGTCATTCAATACCTCAGGTGATGGGTGCCAATCGATCCGGTTCGGCTGGAGAGGAAGAGAACAAATGAAGGAAACATAGAAACGTAAGATAAACGAGCAGTTATCAGTGCGCAATGGAGACGGAGACGCGTAAATGTCTCTCTCTTTCTCTCCTCAGACAGACTCTTCAATTTGAGAACAAGTGAGTGGAAGAGTTTCAGGAGGGTGCGGAATGTCTCGGAGAGGTTTTACAGGGAGAGAGAGAGAGAGAGAGAGAGAGACATGCAGCCTATCAGCTGAGCCAGACATTTAAAGGGACCGTCTGAGCTGCTGATGTCATGATGAGTTATTCTGGCTCAGAATTGTGCGTGATGTCGCATGTTGGATCATCAAATGTGTGTTACCGTCGTTGAACTGTATAGTGCAAGGGTGCTGTGTTCCATTAAAGTAATGGATCATTCTCATGCATTAGGCTGTGGTGACTGACGCAGGCTTACTAAAGTTTGCTGAAAACCACAGTAAACACAGGTGGTAATGAGACCGACAGCCACAGAGAATTAAAGCTCATCACAAGTAGCTTTTCTACAAGCTGAGACAAATACTGATTGATAGAAGGTGCATAGTGCATACAAATACAAAACACCACCATGGTAACACATGACACTAAAACATGCAATAAACATGTGTTTAAGAACATAAGACGTAAGATAACATAACTGATAAGAAGAGAGAAAAAAACATAAGAAGATACACTTATTTCAATGAAAAAAGTCACACAGATAGTTCTTGGAACATCAGTACATTTGCACTGTAAATTTGCACAACATTCATTGTAAATTATAAGATGACTCGTTCTTCCAAAAACGTTAAAATATATCCAAATAGATTTTTTTTTTTTTTTCACCAAATATAGTAAGAAACTTAGTCTCTTACTGTTAAAATTATGCAATAAAAAAAATGAGACAATGGAGTCTAGTGGATTTGACTCTGAAGAGCCTGAAACATACTTTACTTTCTCTTTAATACAAAATAAACCTGGCATGCATAATGTGCCAAGTTTGGAATAATCTGAATGAATAACCCATTCATTCATTTTTCTTAAGGAATTAGCACTGCTGAGTGTGATGTTCAAGTAACCTCTCAATGAAGACGCAGGTCATTGTTTAGTGTTGAAGCTCATTAATATTCATATAAGTTTGAGGACACACCCTCCTTGTGTTAATCACATCATATCACAGCTCAGAGGTTAAATGGCTCATCAATATTCATCAGCACCTGTCTTGAATTAGCAGTGAACAGCACGATGAGGACAGAGTCACATTGGTTGGGTGACCCCACTGAAGTGAACAGACGGGCCGATTGGACACGACCATAACATGTCATTTAGACAGAAAGTGTTTACGCTGCAGTTTCATTCACTACACCATTAAACATAAAGCTTCTTCTTAAGTTGATATTTGCAGCATTTTAAAGAAAAACTCTCTCATATTTCAATGAATTATTCCTTCAGAATCCTCTTATCAAGAAGCTTGTGTGGCTTTAAAGAAAGCTATTCATGTTACATTACAGGTTCTTCAGATCAGTGTTTTGGTTTCTGGGCTTTTTAAAACACCAGTACACTTAAGTGTGTGTGAAAAAGCTGTCACACGAGCCTGAAAACATGCCAGTCTGCATTAAATGACCAGGTTAATGTGCTCTAGGAAGACTTTGTCGCCTCATGTAAGCATCTTACACACAAGCGCTTTGCCTAAAGTGCAGAAATCTCCACGCCGCAGCTCAGCATAAATATCCTCCGGTGGTATTTGCCTCCGCTGAAGGGAAGAGCGTTGCTGTAATTGCGTCGGGCTAAGGAGATTATAATTGCTTTGCAACTGACACTTTTCCTCTAAATGGCCAGTTTTGCCACCGGGAACCTTCCTGCCTCCCCCACCAATACACTGACCCATTTTTCTGTTCTTGCGCTGTCCAATCCAATCTACCTCTAATCCACTCTCTGACAAACTAAGTCCCTCGCCTTTATGAAATTCCACCTGCAGGGCCGTTATGATTCTAGAGATAGCGTGGACATGGACGGAAGCAAGCGAGAAAAGACATGCAAGGGCGTATTTTTAGACCACCAAACATCCATATCTTTGTGCGCCCTAATTAGTATCTGGCCTGGCACTAGAATTTAACACGTATATGTTAAGAAAAAGCTACCGTCCTCCCCCCTCAGCTCTCTCGTCCCAGAAGAAACGCACGTAATTAACCGTGAAAAGATGTAAAATCACACTTGAGGACAACGGCAGATAGACAACACGCAAGCTTTCCTCCTACGTCCCCGCTGATGACTGGAGCTTGTTCTCGGCAGGGGAGACACGAGGTAATGTGAGATAAGTCTTCCCGCCACAGGCCGTAGAGCCTCATGCGTTCCCCTAATGAAGATCTGCGATTCACACGCTCTTCATCAAGCCCAGCTCTGGGTCTTTTCGAGGTTATGTGAAGTTAGCATCCCGCTGACGTTTGTGGCTGGGTCTCCTCGTGAGGTTATGAGCGGCTCGTGACAGAAATGCACATGAGGTGAAGAGGGAAATGACTGGAAATGTTTACAGAGGTGCGCCATGGAATTAGTTTAGCACCTAAAATAGATCACGTCATGCAGATTATATTTTCTGCATTTAGCAGACGTACTTCAGAGAGGCTTATGAAAAGTGCTTTAACGTCAACCGATGGCAAAGCATGCAATTCAGGAAGTTACAACATGATGTTTGGGATTCAGACTCTCACTGAGATTTGTTGAGGTTTGTTGAATTGGAACTTGCTAAGTCAAGCATCGCCGTTGCTCATATTTAGAATTCAAATAGTCAAACATTTTCCAGTTTCACAGACAAGGCTTAAACTAATCTAGTCCCAAAGTAAAAGGCATGTTTGAGCTGTAGGCAAATTGCATTGACAGATTTTAAAATACATCAGTGCCATGTATGGTTTTGTCTCAAGATGCATGCCAGTAATGTGTTTTTTTTCTAAGGCACACTTAAATGTCCTAATTGAACTAAGGCCTAATCCTGGCTTCATCTAAGGGAACCATAAGGATTAAAATATTAGTGTGGAGATTGTAATTAAGATTTTCACCTGCTTGATGCACTAGCAATGCACTGAAAATCACTCAGACATTCATATTCTTCATAAGATGTGAATATGTGTGTTTGTCCGTGTAAATTATGCAGAATCTTCTTCTAAACTGACCTGAAATATAGTTGCGGGATTTACATTGAAACACAGGCATGATTTAATGGCTGCAACACACTGATCTCACCCTGGTATAAAATCGGCAGGGAATAAAGAATGTGTTTGCTGTGGACCAGCGCTGGCAGACGGCAGGACTTCATTTATATAACTCTGTTAAATAAACAGACACAATCCAGGCAGGGTATGGACTATCTCTCCCCCTCTCTCTCTCTCTCATGTACAATGGAGCTCAATATCGGCCGCCCACTTTTACAGCGCGCCTTGGTTGTGGAAGTATTTTTCTCATTCATTTTCTCCAAAGGGGTTTAAGAAAATGATTCATTATTGAGCTGTGAGCCAAGAGCTGATCCGACCAGCTCTCAGATGAATCACAACATTTGATCCAAAATGTGTATGACAATCTGAAGCCACTCATCCCATGAAGCACTGCATATGACGCAATCAAATCAACAAGTTGAAAGTTAATTGAAGATTTTAAATTTAAAATACAATACAATCCAGTGCAGTTTATAAGTTTGGGGTCATTCCAATTTGTTTTTGTTTAAAAGAAATGAATACTTTTATTCAGCAAGGACACATTAAATTGATCAAATGTGACAGTAGGCCATAGATTAAGCCAGGATTAGGACTTAATTCAATTAGGGAATTTAAGTAGCTTTTATAAATGTTAGAAAAACACATTACTGGTGTACATCTTGAGACAAAACAATGGCACTGATATATTTTAAGATTTGTCAGTGCAATTTGCTTTCAGTTCAAACAGCTCAAACATGCATTTTACACTTTTCGTTTGACTGACTTATTCATGTGTATGCAAATGCGGGATAAACGAAACACAAGCTCATGCGAACAAGTTTTGCATTTCGGTGCATTAAAGCTCAAGTTTGTTGACCTGCGAATTCGTAATATCACGTGAAGACGCCTGACCAATAGAGGATCGATTGCTCTTGGCTGAATTAAAAGAACGCACAGAATTATGGTTGGTTTAGATCTTCACTGAGATTCTACAATTAAACACAATTCCTTTAAATCAGATGAGGTCGTTATTGCTTCAAACATCACCTATCAAACTCTCTGCATCTCGCCTGTTTAACAGCCTCTCCTGAGATGTCTTCATCCTCCTCTTCACGGCTGTCTCAGATTGGTCTCATTTCACGCCTGTCGTCCTGAACGCCTCATGCTGATTTCCATAAGAATGTCAGCTCTTGCTTGCCATGTGTGTTTACATGCGACACAGAGCGACACGGCGTTATCGTCTGACATGGGAGAGAGGAGCGCGGGAATGTCTGGAAATGACCACAGTTCAACATTATATAAACAGTCGAAAATCCCACAGACAGACTAAACAAACACACGCGCACAGGAATAGATTGGAGTGAGAGGAGGATTCGGAGATGACAGATTTCATTAGCACAACCAGCGGGTTGAGACAATTGCAAGGGTTGAGAGTCTATCGACACAAAATCCCAAATGCATTTCTTTATCCAGGATGGAGAGAGACAACATATGCACACAGCAGTGTGTGGTATTATTTTGTGCCAGTGCAGTCTGGCTGTGTGTGCTATTGTTTATTGTCTGATTGGTTGATTAAAATGTTGTTCCAGGATCAGCAAAGATGTTGATCCAGGAACATGTTGTGGCCTACTTGGTGAAATCAGGATCTGCAGAGTGAGCAACCAGAACTAAAGGCACCCACACACTAAAAGTGTAGGATTTTGGGTTCAATTCTTCCCTTGGGACAACAGACATCCCACCTCTCCCGGAAGGTCTGGGAATCCCCCGCATATTAATAGTGGCTTCCTGGCACCCACAAATTATATACAAAATCACAGAAATCGAGCAAGCGAGAGATAAAGCCTAGATGCGTTTCCCTTCACGTTATCAAAGACTTTCCGATCTAAAATATGGTCTAAAAATGGTTAAAGCTCCCATTAAGTTATTAAAATATTATTTCTGAATATGTTAATGAACCTTAGCAAAACATTAACGGAATGTTCCACTTTTTGCAAACATTACTTTTAAATGTTCTCTGAACGTTTTGTGCTCATGTTTTGAGAATGTTTGAGACCAGATAACACTGAACAGATGTTCTATTAGTTTTACTGGAAGAACCTTGCAAGAATGTTGCATGCAGTTCCTAAAACTCAAAATCGTAAATTCCCAAACTTTTTTTTTTGTCAGCTGAACCCTTCTGATATAAACATTTTTACCTGAAGTCGCCTTGAATTTTTTCAGGAAAATATTTTGATATTTCACAGCTATATGTAAGAATTTTCATGCATTATTTGCTTTTTTTATTGCCAATGTGTGAACAGCTTGTAATGAAACTTATAAAATGAGGCATTGCCCGACATCCTGCTGTAGGTTGTCTATGAAAAAAGCCTGTCAATTCATTTTATGTGAAGGGCTCGGGGCGTTTTTGCCGGGAAAATCAACCTTGCAAGAACGTTAACCAAAGTTCTGAGAACGTGCAATAGGCTATAGGTAAATGATAACACACACTCTCACATTATGACAACAGATAATGTGAGAAAACTGGGGGGGGAAAAATAAAAATGAAATGCAAATTACCTGCAAAACCCACAAACACAGTCTCAATGGGTAATTTGAGAGCATGTGTCTTTATTTACACGGTCACGACGTTTGGGAGGCTGGCGCCATTATTTTCATTGTAAACATTAATGGAACAAGGTTATTATATTAGGCTATATTTCTCAGCACAACACACTACTGGAAAGAGTCAGATAGTGAGAAAATAGCCTTTTCTCTGCACATTCATGCATTTACAGTAGCCTACACATAAACTGTATACTGAAACCGAATGCACACAGGACTACGTGTAATTATAAATCAATGAGCGAATCTGTGATATTTGTAGGCATCTCCTGCTGTTGACTCTGTGTGTGACTGTAGCGCGTCCTACTCACATCTGACTCACTCCAGATCGAATGCCTTCGGTTAAAATTAGAGCTAGCGTGGTTAGTTGGTTCTCGGGTTAGTTGTTTCTTCCAGCGCGCGCGCGCGTGTGTGTGTGTGTGTGTACGTGCGGATTCGAGCGCTGCGTCCCATAATAACCCGTGACAGGTGAGAGAGCAGACAGAGGCGCCACATGCTCTGCTGTTTGTCCTGGCAGTGTGACAGAACGGATTCTGTGTGTTCTGCTTTCACTCTTGAGTCAGTGAGAATACAGTCTGAACTCAGATGGCACGACCGCGGACGGTCACTGTTCACGGGCACACACACTTCCCAGAATCCGCTGCGACGCAAGGGTGCTGGTGTTGTTTACATGCCACCAGATTCCTGCAATAAGAGCTTCTGAGGATAAACAGATTGCTGGATGTGTTAAAGTTTGTGAGGTGCATCACATCTTTGAAGGGGATTGAATGGGAAATCCATTAAGAGTGAATTGCACCCGCTGATAGCAATGTTTATTTGTACATGTCTTCATGTCTCCCAGCCTGGCCAAGCACTTTAAGCTGGTCTGTTTGGATGGTTTTAGAGGGTTTAGGTCACCAGCAGGTTAAAGACCAGCAAACCATCGCAAGGCTAGAAGACACTACACAATCTAAACTGATTTAAACATCAGACACTTGCCGAAAAACTGGCCATCACACAGTCAACGACTGACACACCTTTCAAGCCGTTCCGAACACAAACTCACATTGAGACACATGACAAATGTAAACAACGTGTTCTAAAATCGGTCCAAAGAATTCAAACATGTTGCATTATTTTCCTGTTATCACTGTAAAGCTGCTATATGAAACAATATGCATTGTAAAAAGCGCTATAAATAAAGGTGACTTGACTGACTTCAAATGTCTGTGACATTAAACCAGATTTAAACCGGTCAACATTTTAGCTAATTAAGATTCTCTTCAAACTGTTGCTCAGCCATGACATTATTTGAGCTGAAAGAGAAAACTGACCATAGACGAAGACTTCAAAACTAACTCGAGGTATAGCGCCCCGTGTGACAAAACTGAGAATGACACGAATACTTGCTTTGCGCTTTGAATTGTTTTGACATGTTTCAGAATGCAAAGATGCATTAATTTGAGCTTAATTTGAGTGTTTTCACACCTAATTGAGCGGTTAATAATAATAATAATAATAATAATATATTTTTTATTATTATTATTATTATTTGCTTTTTGTATACTTAAAGCACTATATAAAAGTAGAATACGTTGCAAAGTAGACCAGACTTTACACTAATAGTCAAAAATCCAGCTCCAAAAGAGTCTAAGGACTGTCGGTGAGTGTTAACAGATTCTGATCACCTGTAGATCTCAAGCGCTCATCAGTCGTCCAGTATCTATCCCAGGGTGCCGCGGGGTGACGGGCTCGATGGGAAAGAATGAGATGGTGATGATGATGGCGGTGCTGGTGGGACTTTGCTGCTGCCAGTAATGAGTGATGGCTTCTCTCCAGGGAAATAAAACGTGTGTGAGGAGGGGGGAAAAAGAGAAATGTGTGGGGAATAAGTGGTGTCATTCTTCTTGCCATACGCCAGTGCTTTTGTGCCTAAAGGACTGGAATATAATCAATATCCTTCTGTTCAAATGCTCACACACATACACACACACACACAGAGGAAAGGGAATTCTTCAGCATGATATTTCTCGTTAGGTTCTGCTGGAGGTCGATTTTAAACAAAATCAAAAGTGAAAATACACTGATGTTTGAGAGGGTTTGTCACACATCCATGTGTCTGAGAAAAAAGAGGTGTCCTGTGTGAAAAACACAAGTTAATGGACCTTAATCAGGGTAGATGCAATATTTAATTAGATGAAAATGAAAATGAGGTTTTTGGCCACTGGAAATGTTTGGAAACACACACGTTTGGCTGATAGACATTTACATCATTTTAAAAGGCATTTACTCTGATTAAGGTCCATAGCGCAAATGTTTATCATATATAGCAACAAGATCATACGGAGAGATTTCCTACTTCTCAGATGTTTCTTCTGAGAAAAAAACCCCACAGAAATGAAGAGTTAATACAAAGAAAGAGACTGGTTTAATAAACAGAAACTCAAAATATTATGTTATCTCAACAAGAGAAAAAAAGTTGTGATAAATCATGAAAATATTTTTTTACAGTGAAACTAAAAATAAAACTATTATAAATGTTTTTGTTCATTTAAATGAATCTGAAATAAAATAAAAGGTATGGTTCCCTGGTTCCACGATTGGTGATGCTCATTCTGTTCCCTGGTTCCACATTTGATGATGCTCATTCTGTTCCCTGGTTCCCTGGTTCCACGTTTGGAGATGCTCATTCTGTTCCCTGGTTCCATGTTTGGTGATGCTCATTCTGTTCCCTGGTTCCACGTTTGGTGATGCTCATTCTGTTCCCTGGTTCCACATTTGGTGATGCTCATTCTGTTCCCTGGTTCCACGTTTGGTGATGCTCATTCTGTTCCCTGGTTCCATGTTTGGTGATGCTCATTCTGTTCCCTGGTTCCACGTTTGGTGATGCTCATTCTGTTCCCTGGTTCCATGTTTGGTGATGCTCATTCTGTTCCCTGGTTCCCTGGTTCCACGTTTGGTGATGCTCATTCTGTTCCCTGGTTCCACATTTGGTGATGCTCATTCTGTTCCCTGGTTCCACATTTGATGATGCTCATTCTGTTCCCTGGTTCCCTGGTTCCACGTTTGGTGATGCTCATTCTGTTCCCTGGTTCCATGTTTGGTGATGCTCATTCTGTTCCCTGGTTCCACGTTTGGTGATGCTCATTCTGTTCCCTGGTTCCACATTTGGTGATGCTCATTCTGTTCCCTGGTTCCACGTTTGGTGATGCTCATTCTGTTCCCTGGTTCCACATTTGGTGATGCTCATTCTGTTCCCTGGTTCCACGTTTGGTGATGCTCATTCTGTTCCCTGGTTCCATGTTTGGTGATTCTCATTCTGTTCCCTGGTTCCACGTTTGGTGATGCTCATTCTGTTCCCTGGTTCCACATTTGGTGATGCTCATTCTGTTCCCTGGTTCCACATTTGGTGATGCTCATTCTGTTCCCTGGTTCCACGTTTGGTGATGCTCGTTCTGTTCCCTGGTTCCCTGGTTCCACGTTTGGTGATGCTCATTCTGTTCCCTGGTTCCACGTTTGGAGATGCTCATTCTGTTCCCTGGTTCCCTGGTTCCACGTTTGGTGATGCTCATTCTGTTCCCTGGTTCCCTGGTTCCACGTTTGGAGATGCTCATTCTGTTCCCTGGTTCCACATTTGGTGATGCTTATTCTGTTCCCTGGTTCCACGTTTGGTGATGCTCATTCTGTTCCCTGGTTCCACGTTTGGTGATGCTCATTCTGTTCCCTGGTTCCCTGGTTGCCGTGGTTTTATGTTTATTTTGTTATTAAACTATAAAACTGCATTTGGATCCAGCTCTTTTGTTTTTCTGAGTTCACCCAGCATTACAATATTGCATATAAATAATAATAATAAAATGACAGACTCAGATATGAAAGTCTGTGATCAATAGGATCTAAATAATTAACTCATTACACTTATTAATATTTCTCATTACATTCTCCAAAGATCAAATGATCCGTGCTGCAATTCACATTCATTTTATACACTCTTAAAAATAAAGGATCCAAAAATTGGGCTTCGCGTGATGCCATAGAAAAAACATTTGTGGTTCCCTAAAGAACCTTTCAGTGAACAGTTCGTAAAAGAACCATTTTTTCTAAGTGTGAAGAACTTTTGTGCAATGGAAAATGTCCACTGATGTCAAAGTTTCTTCATGGAACCATATAGGTTCTAATTAAGAACCTTTATTTTTAAGAGTATAGCTCTATTTGATTATGGCTCTACTGACCACTTGAGACCGCTTTTTATTTCTTTTGCAGGAGAAACGTCTGAGACAAAGCTGATACTTTATCACTAAGAAGTCTCTTGAGCTATAAAAGAGAAAAGCTCTGAGCAATGTCATGAGACTGCAGCGCTGGCACGTGTTTTTAATGCATAAATAAATAAATTAAACCAACAATTCGGGCACATAGATGCACCACAAACCCGTGCCAGTGTCATTCATGTGACGCTCCCGGAGGGTGGCATTGTGAGATTCCTCTTCCTCTGTCACTCCCTGAAGACGCCTGGACTAATGCCAGCCCAGATGTCACGCACCCCGAGCCTTCGTGTCCTTCTCCTGGAGCCGTGCCTGCGTTTATTTCCCATCTTAAATCATTAGCTGGACGTTTGAATGTGTCGCTGCGGCTGAAACATTCAGAAGCGTGTCCCAAAACAACCTCGCCTGCGTGGGACACAAACACAAAATATGTTATGATCCAACATCATGTCCCTGCACCCGTATGGATGATTCACGATCATGCGGTGGCCTGGAAAATATCCTTTGTCCAAAATCAAAACATCATATTCATTAATTCAACTCATTTCAATTCAAATGTGTCAAAACAACTCAAAACAAAACAAGATTCAGTTCAAGTGAAATCAATTCATTCAGTCTCTGACTGATTTAAATATGAGAAAGATTTTGTTTCTGACTGGAACACAAGGATTTGTAATATGTTGAGTGAAGTTACATTTATTTCTATAGCACTTTAAGCAAAACATATTTTGAAGCAGCTTCACAGTGACAAAATAACCGAATCAATTATTCAAATTCTGCTGTACAGCAGCTCTAAAAAGACAATAGTGTCATTGTTCAGCTCAATTGAATTCAGTGATGATTCAGTTCAGGCTGATTTGTGGATTGTAAAAGAAATGTCTGTGTTTTTTCACATTCACTCATTTCAAAGTGTGACGATGTTTGTTTTTTACAACCATTTCACTTTTTCCAATCATGTCCACAATATTGTGTGTGTATGTGTGTGTGTACTTGTACAACTATCTTTGTGTGTGTGTGTGTGTGTGTGTGTATGTGTGTGTGTGTGTGTGTGTGTGTGAAAGAGAGAGAGTTAGTGAGCGTGTGTGTGTGTGAGCGAGTTAGTGTGTGTGTGAGTGTGTGCATGTGTGTGTGTGAATGAGATAGTGTGTGTGTGTGTGAGAGAGAGTGTGTGTGAGTTAGTGAGCGTGTCTGTGTGCGTCTGCTTGTGTAAGTGTGTGTGAGTTAGTGAGCGTATCTTTGTGTGTGTGTGTGTGTGTGTGTGTGTGTGTGTGTGTGTGTGAGTTAGTGAGTGAGCGTGTCTGTGTGTGTCTGCTTGTATGTGTGTATGTGTGTGTGTGAGTGTTAGTGAGCATGTGTGTGTGTGTGTGTGTGTGTGTGTGTGTGTGTGTGTGTGTGTGTGTGTGTGTGTGTGAGAGAGATTGTGTGTGCGTGTGTGCGTGTTTACATAGCCAGTGCCACAAACGTCACAGAGTTTCATACCATTCCGGTGAAAATGAAAAAGAAAAGTAAATTTTTTAGGTTAAAAGTGAGGGTTAAAAGTAATATAAAGTAATGAAGTACTTTAAGAGCTGAGAATCTGCTGGTTCTTGAGGTGAGAATTACAGAAGGTGAACGCCTGAAGCCCTTCACATGATTAATGTCCAGCCATCTCTTACACCTGACCGAGAGCATGACGTGCAGAGAAAGAGCGTGATATCTCCAGGCACCAGTGTTTTCCATTGGCTCATTTCTGACATATTAGAAAAAGAATGATGATTACAAATGAATAATATATGACGCATTAGATATTTTATATTATATTTCAATAGAAATGCTACAAAGCTGACAGAAAGTTACATTTCTGTCATCATCTACTCACTCTCATGTTCTTCCAATATGCTGTTATTTGTCTGTGAAACACAAATGAAGAATTTTCACATCTGTGAAGCTCCAAAAAGGACAGGAAAAAAGTGTGGAGTTTGAGAGTTTTAAAACTTGTTTATAGCTCACACTCACTCAAATGGCACATTATGATACACACACACGAAAACCAATGATGTTTAGGCATCAGTTGACATTGACTATCTCTTTAAAGTCACCATGAAAGCAAAATGGACCATTTTTTTGTTTTGTAATGTTGCAGTGTTTATTATAAATGATTTATCTGTGCACATCACTATTTTTTTTAATTCATGTTTAATTCTTGTAATCTTGAATCAGAATAACTTCCCCTCCCTCTTGCAGCAATATCTCTTCTCTTTTCTGATGATGCGTTTACAGGCGTGAGGGCGGGGCAACCTGTCACTCACATGAAATCCTCCAATAGCAACCATCCAATCAATTCCACACAGACAAAATCAAGCCCCGCCCTTTACTGTAAACCCCAACGCTCAAAATAATTAATTGTTTTGAGTAGGACAAACTTAAAATTTAACTAATTAGTTCAGTCAGATTAACTTTTATGAGTATTTAGCACTTTCTTTTTCTTTCAAGTTCACAGAACTGATATATTTTAAGTAAACTAAACTGTTTCATTGTTTTGAGATTTAAGAAATTATTTATTTTAATTTAGACGAAGTTAACTCAGTTAACTTAAGTTTAACTGAAACGACTGGGATGTATATTTCCCAGCATGCTTTGCCGATGGCACCCGAAAGGGAGAGTAAATGCTAAAATTAAGTGTAATTTAATGTTTTTTGTGCAAGATTAATGTTAAGTGGGAGATTTAGTAGTGATTAATGTTATGTTATGCTAATTTAGAAGAATTTCTGTTAATGATGGTTTTAGGATAGTTACCATCATGGTGACAAGTGGTGCATGCAGCTTGATTTGAGAGCAAATAAAACCTTTATATTGCTGCACTCATACAGCAAGTGCTACTGTGTTACATACTATTGCTAAAATGTTAACAAAATAGTAAGTTAGCAAACTAACTTGTTAAAGCTAGCTAAGTTTATACTAATAAAAGTGTTCACATTGAGATTACATGAAAGTTTTAAGTTAAATGTATAAATTAGTGTACTCAAGTTAAAATGTATAAGTAAAAAATAAAAATCTGCCAGTTCTGCTAACTTAAACTTTGAATTTCTTAACTTAAAAAAATTGAGGCAACTGATTGCCTTAAATTTTTTGAGTTTTGCCAACTTATTCGGGTTTACAGTGTACATTGTTCCAGAAGCATTTCACTCGGATATACGTTACAAACGCGACTTCAGTTTCATGCCAACTGAGCCTGGGTTCTCCCAAGTTTTTTTTCTCCATTCTGTCACCCTGATGGAGTTTTGGTTCCTTGCCACTGTTGCCTTGGCTTTTGGCTTGCTTAGTTGTGGACATTTAATAGTCAACAATATTATTGATCTGCCTTACTTAAGGTGGACGATGACGCAATTTTCTTCTAGAAACAAACCGTTGTATTATTTTCATATTATCACTGTGAAGCTGCTTTGAAACAATCTGTATTGTAAAAAGCACTGTATAAATAAAGGTGACTTGACTTTAAGTGAATGAATCATTTTGTCTCTCACATGTACATGCAGACATCTAGCAATCCGTTCACCTGTTGGCGAATGTCATAATTATAATAATTAACCTAAATGAAGAAGTTCTGTCTCTTTTGCTGTAGGTTATAAGAGGGTGTGTGTGTGACCAAAGCTTCTGGTAGAGCAAATTTAAAGACAAAAGGGTTTCCTCCTCCTCCTCCACGATCCCGCTGGGTCGAGCCACATCTGCCCACGAGCGGCTCAGAGAAACCAACGGGATTCTGATAGACCACAGGAGGATGAATCATCCTGCCACTCACAGGGAACGCCGAATGGAAATTAAAGGCATATTCCATACTGAAATTCACTGAGGGTCTAGACGAGTCTCCATGGAGATAAAGAAGCAGCAAATTTGATTTTTATATCTGAAGAACACAGGAGTGATTCACAGAAGGCAATTAATAACTAAAAATAGGCTCACCTGAGCAAAGAAACCAAGTATACACACACAAAAAAAAGGCGAATGATGTTAAGCTCTTAATAAATTGAAGGATTCAAAGCCAACACGAAATCAAAACTGACTGAGCGTGAGTAAACGATGACAGCTTTTTAATTAGTTTCTTTAAGCACTTCCCAAAGACTTCTGAAAGACACACACACTGTCCTCATGTGAATGAATGTGATGAAGAACAGAAGGTGTGTTTATGAGGGAACAGCGATATGGAAGTGAGGAACAACACTTCACACTGCAGACATGCTCAATATATACCGGCCTTTTATGAGACGTTTGACCCCATCGTCCCGTCCGCTCGCGGCTTTTTATGGGCTTTTCGGGATAGACAGATGTGTCGTCTCTCGCTTCAGAGTTACAGTGCGTCTAAACCATGAGCAAACAACACAATAAAGCTAAATTAAACTGTGATTAACTGTTCCCCTTATATTGAACAAATCTTTCCCAGTATCCCTTTGCACTACACGAGAGGATTGTGACGTTTTCAATCGTTTAAAAATAGCAATAAATGCACAGCCATATTTAAATGCATGAGCATAAAAAATAGTAACACTTTAAAACAACTAATTACTATAAGAATTTATAGTGAAAAAAATAAAACACTTCTAAAGCAATAATTAATCTTAGTTATACCATGGTCTGAATACTCGATTCTAATTGGCTGAAAAGTGTGCATTAAAGGTAGGGTAGGCAATTTCAGAGAGGAAATTAGCTTTGAAAGCATAAGATCCCATTATGCCTTACTTAAATGTTCAACATTTACAAACACATTATTAAAATCAAAAGTTGTGTCTGCTAATATTATTTAATGGACATGAACTAACAATGATCAATTCCATTTTCATTACCTAAAGTTGACAGATTAATTGTTGATTAATGTGTTAATGCATTAACTAACTTTAACTAATCAGAACTAACTGTAAAGTGTTACCAAAAATTAACAATAGTGTAAATGTGACCATATTTACTACTTACTACATACTAGTAGTGTGCAGTAGTCAGAGTAACTCCTTTCTTGAATAAAAGAAAGAAAGAAAAAAACACTTAATACATTTATATGAACTTAAATAAAATGATACCCTGAGATACAGAGACTGTTTTATGAGTATATCTTTTATGAGTATATATATTTGAAAATGTTTTCACAAGCCTTTTGGCAGTCAATGGACAGTTGCCAGGCAATATCCGAAAGTTAAATTGAGTGGAACGAAGCATTGTTGAGTCATTTTAAAATCAAGAGACTCTTTCAGAGAGCGTCTGTAAGTGTGTGTGTGTGTGTGTGTGTGTGTCGTATCAGCAGATGTTCGGTCTAGCTCTAGTGACTGTCATTGAGGGTTCACAGCACACACGGTGTGTGAACACAGCGACGGCCACAGAGGACGATGATGTCACACATTTCCCTGAGGGAAGAACCAGCGCTTTAAGATCAGTGTTAAACTTCCAGATAAAATGATCCATTTTCACATCATCAAGTAACAAATGCCACAATGACATCATCAGGTAGCAAATGCCACAATGACATCATCAGGTAACAGATGCCACAATGACATCATCAAGTAACAAATGCCACAATGACATCATCAGGTAGCAAATGCCACGATGACATCATCAGGTAACAAATGCCACAATGACATCATCAGGTAGCAAATGCCACAATGACATCATCAGGTAACAAATGCCACACTGACTGGCTTTTGCCGCTCACAGAGAGGGTTGAAGAAAGCAGCAGAGCTTAAGTAGCTTGGTGTTCCCTGTGTATCCTGCTCCCTGAATCCTGTAGTTCAATGTTCCACATTTATTGTATGTCATTATGTCAGTATCAGTATTTGCTTTCTACCGTGCATAAATAAAAAAGTCACTGAACTTTTGCTGTGTAATTTTAACAATGAGCACTCAAACACACCAAACCAACTATTACTAAAAACACACAGAAACTGATTTTGCACGGGCACTTTGCACTGCTCACTGAATCGAGGCACTTATTCATTTGTGGATGTTATCTGAATCTGTAAGTCAGCTATGCTGTTTACTTCATTTTGGTGCGCTTAACGTTATTGCTACTGTGTAATAGTAGCCTATGCTATTCACCAACTAAACATATCCTATTCAATGCGTTCACAGTCTCTTTCACGGGCATCATTTGTATTCACAAAATGTTTGCTCAAGCGTAGCGGTTTCTCAGAGTTCACTATGCTTTCTATCATGCACAAATAAAAATGTCACTGAACTTTTGCTGTGCAATTGTAACAATGAGCACTCAAACACACCAAACCAACAATTACTAAAAACACACAAAAACTGATTTTGCACGGGCATTTTGCACTAGTTCAATTAATTATCAATAGATCAAATCTGTAATTGATTAAACAATCCAACATTTTATAGCTGAATCGACTTTGTTAATCAGTGCATTTTGGAACATCGTTACTAAACAGAATTGAATCAACACTGAACTGACTGGTAACACTTTAGAATACTGTTCCTTCATTAATGAATAACTACACAGGAACAAATGAGTAATGCTTTAGTAACACTCTAGTAACTACTATTAACTAACAAGAAACTCTGATTAACGAATTAGTAAGTAATAGCGCTCAGTCGGATGTGGTAGTTCACTATTAGCTAATCAATAACTACTGTTACTAATTATTTGGATCAGTATTCTAAAGTGAAAAACATGATAACAACCTAATATTGACTGAAGTCACTGTAAGCTTTTAAGGCTTTTGTAAGATTTTGGATAGTAATGAATCAAGTGTTACTACATCTTTATAAAGGAACTACTAATTATTTGGATCAGTCTCTAAAGTGAAGATCATGGGAACACACTAGTAATGACTAAAGTATTACCAAATCCATTGGAAGGAATTACTATTCAAAATCTTATAAAAATCTCAAAAGCTTACAATGACTTCAGTCAATATTAGGGAGTTATCATGTTTTTCACTTTAGAATACTGATCCAAATAATTAGCAGTTCCTTTAGAATGATGTAGTAATACTTGAGTCATTACTAGTGGGTTACCATTACCTTTTATTATAAATTATGCATTATTCATGTTAATTATGTAGATAGTAGTTCTCTAGGAGGTATGAAAAAAATAGTAGTTATTGATTAGCTAATAATGAACTACTACATTCATCTGAGCGCTATTACTTACTAATTTGTTAATCAGAGTTTCTTGTTAGTTAATAGTAGTTACTAGAATGTTAATAATTCGTTACTAGTTTGTTCCTGTGTAATTATTCATTAATGAAGGAACAGTATTCTAAAGTGTTACCAACTGACTTAAAGTGAATAAGGACACTTAGGGCCATATGAAATCCAGTTTATTTTTTCCCAAATTCCTTAAATTTCCAGTTAAAAAAATATATATATATATATATTATTACAATTTTTTTGGAGGTTAAATGAAATTTTAGTAATCGAAAAGCATGTCTAATTAATAGGAATCACAATTTAAAATCAATTTATTAAAAGTTTAACAAAAATTACATTTTAGGGCCCTGATTTTATTAAAGTGTACTGACCTATGTTTTATTTATTCATCAAATAGCTGACAAATTCCGTGACATTCCACGTAAATTCTGTTTTCATGACTGGATTCCGTGATTCTGTCCACGTTTTGAAATCATAGGACCCTTTTCTGTAGAGCTGCTTTACAGAATTTGAGTCATTTTTGATGAAATTTGCATAATTGATTGTAATTTACCTGTTAAGGTGCTATAGAGAGAGAGAGAGAGAGAGAGAGAGAGAGAGAGAGAGAGAGAGAGAGAGAGAGAGAGAGAGAGAGAGAGAGAGAGAGAGAGAGAGAGAGAATAAAAAGTATGATTATGGGAGTAAAATGAGTTGCAAACAGTGTATCATGTTGACTTTAAGCCGTTTGAGTTGAATTAATTAAAATGTTTAGACAACTAAAAGGAAGAATGAGGAATATGAATTCAGGTATTTTTCAGTTCATTAGTCACGGATCAATCGGAGGGAATGCTGATCATGAATTTAAGCAGACAGTCACATGATGATTTGAAGCACAGTCACACACACTGTGAGCGCGTGCCGCCCGCTCATCGTGTCAGATGAACAACACAATGGCTTGATTTCCTGGAGCTCCGGCTGTAGATGCCATGGTTACCGTCGCCTAGAGACTATTCGCTTGATATTCTGTCGTTTATACAGCCAGCCGTGTCAATATCTTCCGGCACAGACGTCCTGACAGTGTGATAAAACCTGTCGCAGGTGTCAAGCTTCTTGAAGACACCATCTTCACACATAGCAAATATTATATAATGACCCGTTATGTTGAGCGGTGACACTAATGGAATGGGGATGTTACCGTGGAGACGAGCACCTCATCCCATGCTTATAATGGAAGTTGCCGGATCATGTCAGAATGGGACATTATAGTAATAATAACCACAGATCCCTGAAGCTCATTCGTGTAATATTCACGTTTCATGTCGTATCCTCATGAGGAAAACTATATTTGTTTGTGTTTAGTGCTAGTTTGTGTAATCAAGTTTCATATCAGAGCGTCTACAGATTCTGATTTATCATTTACAGCTCCGAGCTCTGAAAGCGATGAGCACCAGGGGAAATTTCATGTTTCAATTTCGCTGTCATTCATCTTCTATTTCCACTGCGTGCCGATAATATTCTCAGAGAGAATTCAATTGAAAAGTTAATATATTAAAAAGGTCATTTCCAAACAGAGCCCATTTTAAAAATCGAATTTTAGTAATAAATAGCACAATTTATGCCTGTGTCCTCTTTATTTTCCTTTGTACAGGTGAAACATATTCTTAAAGAAGATAAGAATATATATGCATATGCAAAAAGAGGCCGTTAATGTTCTTAGGACCATTACGTTTTCTGCATTGTGACATTATTTAAACACATTTTTACACATTTAACTTTTCAGTTTTCAGTAAGTCAGAATCAGTTCAAGAAATACTTTAATGCTCTATAAATATTTTACAATAAAATTAGTTGTATTATTTATAACGTTTATTATTCTTATTATTGTATTATTTATTAATTAATATATATATATATATATATATATATATATATATACAGTATATATACTGTATATACAGTATATATATATATATATATATATATATATATATATATACATACAGTATATATATATATATATATATATATGAAAATAATACATTTTTTAATAAGAAAAGGACAGAAATATAAAGAAAATATTATGGAAAATTATATGTATATGTGTGTGTGTGTATATATATATATATATGTATACACACACACAAACACATACATATAATTTTCCATAATATTTTCTTTATATTTGTGCTTTAAGTTAAATAGCATTTTTGTCTGCATTTTTTTCTGACATTTGTCTTCTGAAAGTTCCCATTCAACAGCATGCCACATAATATTTATGGAGAGAATTCAATTGTAATATATTATAATATTTTTGAATTCTCTGCACGTGTGTGAAAAATGTCAAATGAAATAAATGTACGCAGTCAAACTAAGACCATTTAAAACTTTTAATTTATAAATAGCACAGTATTTTTCACAATATATTCAGTCATGTGTTTCCATGTACAAGTGAAAAATACACTTTCTGAACATCTGTGTATTTAATTAATTTACTGTTAGTGAAACAAAAAATAATACATTCAGATAAATCTAAACTCTTACTGTACAACTATTAAAGGTGTACATCATGTAAACGCTCTTTATCTGAGCAAGAGCTTTATACAGGCAAAGTCTTCAGTAAAGGCCTACAAATACTGTAACGTGTGTGTGTGTGTGTGTGTGTGTGTGTGTGTGTGTGTGTGTGTGTGTGTGTGTGTGTGTGTGTGTGTGTGTGTGTGTGTGTGTTTTAATTAGATGGCCTGTTTGGAGTAAAGAAGAAATTATGTTTATGTACATTCTCAGTGTTACTGCCAATTTGACTCGAACTTAAATTATTAAAACATTTTTTATATGTAATCATATCATAAATGGCAATATCACAGTGTTTTCATCTACTGTTTTCATTTTCTCAGTATATTTCTCTCCTGTGAGATACGATCTCAGAACAGGAAATGACTCTTAAGGGAGGTGATATCCCAGAATGCACTGCATACCTGCTGTGAGCCTGTTCTATTCGTTTAGTCTCCGTTTGTCTCTCCTGTCTGTTTTTCCTCATGTCTCCCTCTCTCTTCTGGACGGCGTTCAGTGTCTGACTGAGTTCACATCAACACCTGCTGTATAGAGTTCAACAGAAGTCGTTTCCCGTTCACTCACTCATTACAACATTCAATTCCACTCAGTCTGGGGAACTAAAGCGGTTTCACTTCTCTTTCTTCTGCTTCAGTGTTGCAACATCCATTATTTACCAACATTAAAAATGTCTGAATGTGATTCACTTGATCAAGTGGAAAAAATATATTATTTTTAAATAGCAAATAAAACAAAGATTACAAGGAGTACATTTTACAAGAAAACACCATGTCAGTCATTCAACTTCAAAATGTCGTGTTCAATTCAATGTGTTACACATGGCTTCTTTTTTTTGTGAAATTTACTAGCAATTTATGAGTGAAAATTGTATATACACCCTTTTTTCAGTGTATCTATGAGCCTCAAATCTTTTCTCGTCACTAATATTAGCTTTTTTTTTATTTTAAAGTCACAGTGTGTTTGAATTAGGTGTTTTTAGTGGATGCATGAAATCCCAAAATCCCTATTCTCCCTCACTCCCAAACAAGTTGATTTATCATCAATAATACCATTTGTAGCCACTAGATTCCTGTATAGCCCTAAATATTAAAAATATATAAACAGGTTTGTGCAATACCTAGGTGCTAAGAAGTTGTTCTCAGACATAATTACTTTTATTACGTTTTGCATTTGGATACATATTTAGATCTTATCAAAGACTACTTTTTGTCAACGTCTTTTTGGTTTGAAATGTTGATTTTAAGTGTCAGTTTTTGCATTATTATCACAGTCAAACCTATAAAACCCTTTTGTTACCCCAAACTACACATTAAAAGCTTGATCAGTCACATGAAAGTAATCATAATAAATAATGATTCAGTGCTCAGCTACTAGCCCTATTCGGACACGACTAGTGTAACATGGAGAGGAGGGGTAGAGTAATTATTACCAGAGCTTCTCAGTGATTTTAGTCCGGTCTGAATGTGCATCTCAGTGATCATCACGGACAATGTCAGTAAAGATTACAGCGACTTTTACCTTCAGTAAAAAGGTCCGGGAAAATGACCTCAGGTGATACTAATCCCGTGCGAATAGACCCGCTGTAAATATGTACGTAAATATTCCGTCATTTCCTGTTTAAAAGTAGTTTTCCGTGGTTTTTCAAGTATGGAGACGCTTGAAAAAGCATCAGTTGCGTTCTAGACGCTGGAACGAGTCTGTGGCAAAACTCAAGTGTTTCACACACACACATTCAGATCAGAGAGAAGATCGACAGCACTTGTTAGAGGCACGAAACATCTTTTAGCATTAGGTAAGTGTCTGTTACCAACACAATCCAATAGTTAATTAATACATCGTTCGACCGGACATAACAGGTTTATATATATAAGTATAGGTTATGTGTGTTTGTGCACGTGATATCAGGAAGCAGCGTAATACACACATGATGACAGGAGTGACGGCGATGTGCAAATCGAGTTACTCTGCTAGTTTACTGAGATCTCTTATCCCGTGCGAATTGGCCATTAATATTACAGACGTCCTGTGGTAAAATTACATTACTCCATCCACCCTAGTAAAGTTAATCCCGTCCGAATAGGGCTTATTCTACTTATTAATAACGCGCCGCTATGTCTTCTATGTGTATGCCACCGCTCACATTAAGCGCTGTTAGGATTCAATGAATCGATTCAGCTTTTCGATGGCATCTGTGAAGATGTGTTAAATTCGATAAAGTGGTTTAAAAAACAATCAACGGCTGTCTTCATTTTAACACTAGATTTACTGTTTGAGCATTTTAAAGCATTCACACATCCGTCTATTTCTGTATGTTAAGTGACACTTGATTTGATTTTCTGTGGCTGATGAATGACTTTCAGACATTTTTAAGTGTCTCAAGTGTCCAGATTCTTTTCCTAAACTACTTTATACTTTTTGTCACGTAAACCGTCTCTCTCTCTCTCTCTCTCTCTCTCTCTCTCTCACTCTCTCTCTCTCTCTCTCTCTCTCCATCTGTCCGTCTCAGGGTTGTTTCTTGGCGTTCCTGCCAAACTTGTCACTGAGTTGTTGAATGAGGTCAGCCAGTTCTCCAGTGGTCTGAGATTTCTCTTCCAGAAGCTCGTAGCGCAGACTGGAGATGTCCTGTTTTATTTCCTTCAGTTCACCTGTAACACACACACACACACACACAGAGAGAGAGAGAGAGAGAGAGAGTTACTTGAATATAAACAGACTTTTTCTAAAGAAAGTACAAGTCATCAACAAGACACATGATTTGAGGTGACCACAAACAAGATGCTTCTGCTTATAAAACACACACACAGTGAAATACAGTAAATTTACTGGGTTTTTACCTTCGTTAACTTCATCATTCTCTCTGTCGACCTGAGCCTTCAGAACATATCGCTTAATCAAACGCTTCATTATCTTCTGTTAGACAGACAGATACGAGGGAGAAAGATCTTGTCATTTTAACAGGATCATGATGAAGTTTCTCATGGTTTGTTGAGTCTCTCACCTGATATCTTGTGGGGTTTTTGATGGGTTTCTTCAAGGTGTTCAGCTCTCGACTCCTGAGATTTGCTCGATGATGATCGGCCTGAAAAAACACAGATATTCAGCATATTCAACGGATGTGCATCACAGGTGTATTTCCATCAGTTATAATCAGGTGTGTCGGATCATATTCATAATGCATGGCTGCTTTTTGCATTGACTGATTCCTTTGTTATGAGAAACATGATTTTTCATGAACATCACATCCCAAATGAAAGGAGAAAGTATTAAAAAGAGATTAAGTACATTGCATTGATAAAGCATTTAACTTAATTTTGTCAAATAAAAAAGCATTATCATCTGGTTATGTATATATGTGTGTGGATATCTATAAAAGTATTTTCAGAAAAAATTACTACATAATAATATATGTCATGCTCATAAACATAATATATTATGTACCATATATCAATGGTCTTGAACGATCTTTTAGCACTTTTAGCAGCTTGTAGCACTGTAGAAATAATTGTAGAATTTATGTTAGTTAGAATTTATTGTCCTAAATATATTTATTTATAACAATAAATTCTATGCAACATAAATTCTACAATTATTTCTATAAATATATATACACACACACACACACACACACACAATTATTTCTACAATTTAAATTACACATTAAATATTTAAATTACTGTCACCGTTATGTTCTGTTAGTTTCTGTTTCATTTGTTACGTGTCCGTGTGCAGATTCCCGCCACTCATCCGTCTCCTTGGTTACCGTCATTATTAGTTCATATGTGTCAGTTGTGTTTAATTTTCATCGTTTGTGTTTAGTACGTAAGTTGTTCCCTATCCTGCAATCCTTGGTCACAGTTATGTTATTCGTGTTTGCTAACTATCTGTCAAACTATTGTTGTCTGGAACCTTCTTCTCCTCTTCATCTGTTCGCCTGCATTCACCCGTGACAATTATATATCATTTATATCTATAATATATAACATTTCTTATATTGTTATAAGAAATGTAAGTTATAAATACAATTATTTATAACAATTCTATATATAAATAAATATATAGAATATATATAATTTCTACAATTATTTTCTACAAATTAAAAGTATTACATTATTTAAATTATATGTAATGTATATCTATAATATAAAATATTACTTATATTGTATAAGAAAGGTACATTATAAATACAATTGTTTATAATAATTATATATATAAATTCTACAATTATTTCTACAATTTAAATTACATATATATATAATTATATATATAATTTATAATATATATATATATATATATATATATATATATAATTTATTTATTTTACATATTTCATATTTCAATTATATGTTATTTATATTTATAATATAGTATAGTACACTTTATATTTTACCATATGCATATTCATATTCCTTCCCACACTCTGTGTTTCAGTGTAAATTCTCTTCAGCATTCTGCATTAGTTCTACAGACGTCTACAGGTTCTACAAGATCATTTCCATTTAAACGATTTTAATCAAAGTCCTTCTGTTCGTCTGCAGCTGTGAACCAGATGCAAAACTACAGACGAGAGTGAACTGAGATATCAGTGGGACGGATTTAACCACATAAATTACTACAATTACTACTAAATTATCTACAAGCAACATAACTTAAAGGGTTAGTTCACCCAAAATTAATAAATTAAAATTATTAATAAATAAAGTCGTTATTTTTGTGTTTGTTTTGCGCACAAAAAGTATTCTCGGCACTTGATAAACTTAAGGTTGAGCCACTGTAGTCACTTGGACTATTTTAACGATGTCTTTACTAACTTTTCTTGGATGGCAGATCTCGATTACCTAGAAGCCTATGGAGGAGTGAGACAGCTCTCAGATTTCATCAGAAATATCTTAATTTGTGTTCTGAAGATGAACGAAAGTCTTAAAGTGGAACAACATGAGGGAGAGTAATTACTGACAGAATTTTCATTTTTGGGGGAACTAACCCTTTAAGTTAAAACCAAATATGTAAGTGTCCTGAATTGCATAATTTAGTGTGTTAGTATAGGATTGTGTTTTACCTTCGGCCGTGAATTGAGCATGCCCATCTCCAGCTCGTTGTTATGCAGATGACCTTTGCCCTTACACAGTCGTATAAGGCAGGACTTGACTCGGATGATCAGGTAGTAGAAGGATTTCGGGGTGGGCACCAGGTTATACGGCACAGGCAACGTCCGTCCCTCATCGAAATACGACAACCAGAGTTTAGCACGAGCAAACTTCCACTCCACATCAGCGTCTTCCTGCAGAGATTCAACACAAACATGAAGACATAAATCATATCACTCATTTAGGGAGGCTTCTACATCAATAATGTGAAGTAAAAAACTTTAATATCTGATTTTGCTGGTCAGCAGTGCTGGTATGGTAACAATATGTATATGTTACAAAAATATTGGTAAGTTTATTTATTTATTTTTATTTTTTTGTCAGACAAACTCCTTTGGACTAAATTTAGATTAAATTAATATTTACTTAAAGTATCCCTGAGATTTTAAAGTTAAAATGTCAATAATTTATCAACACATTGGCATGTTTACAGATCTGTCACATTCACATGCAGGTCGACAAATAAAACATTTCATCTTTTTTAGTGTTCAAGTGTATTATTTTGATTGTTTTAATTCGAAATTGTTATGATTAAATTACATATTAACTCACAAACCCCCTGCAGTTTAGTAATGCTTAATGTCGTTGATAACAAAGAAAAATGTTCTTTCTCTTCGCATTTTATATCAATATTGTAGTTGAGTTAGGTCAAAATAATCAAAAATACCTAGAATGTGTAATCTAGATCACTAACTACAATTTCAGTCATGTAATTTGTAATCAGTAATGGACTACAATTTAAGTAATCTACAATGCAAAAAAATATTGTGATTTTAACGGTCAAAGACTGTAAAAATGCTACAGTGAAAAACTTAATTGGTTAACAGAAAGTTTCCTTATTATATTCGGTAAACAACTGTGATAGATCTAACGGTACATTTAATGTAATTTTACTGTAAAAATTTTACTGTTTCTTCATAGTTTTCTTAGTTTTTTCTAATCAGTTATGACATTAGGGTTTTATGTTACATTTAATGTTGTTAAATTAATGTTTATTGCATTTTTTACATTTCATGTGTGTTACCATGATGGTGTTTAGTGTTTGTGTGAATGACACTGTGCAGCTTCTATACATTAGTATTAACTTTGAGAAAGAGCTGCTTGTGATGAGCTTTAAATCATCATGTGATTTTCATCACCACTGTGATTGGTGGTTTTCAATGTATAACTATGGTACAAAACAGATATTAATACTTCATTAGGTCAGTTAATTAACATTATATCAGATAATTAAATACGGTTTATTACTGTAAATTTAAGTAAAGTCTGTAAAATCTAAAATGGTGCTACCGTATTTTTTACAGTAAATTTCTGGCAACCACAGCTGCCAGTTTTTTTACCGTAAATTTAACAGATTTTTTTTTTTTACAGTGTACCCAGAACTTTTTTCTGGTAAATTTAACTTGCTTTAAGGAGGCTTAGATATGTTTTGTTATTCAGAACTGAGTGCCCGTACCTCTATTTCCTGGTAGGAGCTGTTGATCATGGCGATCAGCATGTTGAGAAGAACCACCACCATCGTGACGTTATAAACCCCGTACAGCACGTAACCGATGTTCTCAATGAACTTATGATCATACTTCAGAACTACGGAAATCACCTCGGAGAGCCCAAATATGGACCAGAACAGAGTCTTGAAGCTCTCCTCAACCCTGTCAACACACACAGATCAGAGGAACACGTCACTGCTCAGATCCCTCGCTTTCACAGCTCATCTAATGAAAATCAACTGAGGTTTCTCATCAAATTTGATTAAAAAATTATACTTTAGACCAACAAAATTATATTTAGTGGTTCAAAACTTATATTTTATTTTAACACTAATCAAAAATATTTATTTTCCCGAAGACAAAACCATACAAAGTAAAAAATATTTTGGGTAACACTCTACAACAAGGTCCCGTTAGTTAAAGTTAGTTAATGCATTAACTAACTGTAACTAACAATGAGCAATACAATTGTTACAGTATTTATCAATAATCATACAACTGTTCATTGTTCCTTCATGTTAACTTGGGTATAAGTTTTGATATAAGTTTTGATATTAACAATGTAAATGTTGAAATTAACATCAACTTAGAGGAATAAATGCTTTAGAAGTATTTCCATTGCTAGTTCATATTAATTAATGGTAACAAATGGAACCATAATGATAAGTGTTACCAGATTATTTCTTTTAAAAACCAAGCCAAAATGTTACTTAATTGAAGTCAATTTATTTATTTATTTTTAACAACATACGTTCACCATAAACAAATGAAATAAGAGATTAGTCAATTTTTTATTTAGTTTACTTACTATGAATAAAGACAACATAAGATCTTAATGTTTACTGTGAAGTCTTTTTAAAATATGCATCATATGTTCTGCTATGCACTAAAAGACAAACAAACAGAAAAGCCAATAAAACTTACAATAATTTCTAGGTAGTATGTGTTCTGCACATCAACACTCGAGCGAAATAATACCATTTAAACAAAATTGGGTAACACTTATTTTGCAGTGTCCTTGTTACATATGTTACATGTACTTACCATATAAAAGTAAATTATGCATAATTACATGGATCTAACCTCAACCAAATCCTAATCGTACCCTAACCCTATAGTAAGTACATGTAGTTGATTAATATTACTCAGTACTTAAATATAGAATTACACTGGAACAATGACACCTTAAAATAAAGGGTTACACTTTATTTTGTAAAAATACACTCCTAGCAAAGTTCTATACGGAACCTTCAAGGGTTCCGTCAGGCGCTTCATATAGAATTTCTTAGGGGTTCCATCTTAGGATAATTTTATGGATTAAGTTTTAATTAATTAATTAATTAATTAATTATGCTTTAATTCATTTGTAATTGTAATTAAATTGTATGAATTAAACATCTTGTAAACACTTTATCACTAGAAAAAAAATTAATAACCTGTTAAACATAAAAACATAGTATTAATGCAATCATTTTAACATTTAACATTGAGTCAAGAACCCATAGGCCGTGTGTCCACCAAAGCGTTTTTTTCACGTGGCTGGCGTGTTTTTTCAATTGTTTTTTAAACGCCATGAGCGTAACGAGGCGCTGAGCGTCTTTTTTCACGCTGAAGTGCTGAGCGTTCGGCGTTTTTTACAGGTCGCCGAGAGTTGAAGAATGTTCAACTTTGGGTAAAACGCAGCGCTCATCACTGTCACTTTTTACCCAACCGTCCAATCACAGTGGAGGAGGGGCGGGACTAATACCACACCGACCAACCGCCACATTCTGCTTGTACAACATCAACAGAGGACAGCAACAAGCATAATAACGGGACAAAATCGAACAAGAGCCAGAGAAAATACATTACATTGTATCGACATTTTAATATAGAATCAACACAGAAACAAAATATCAAGTGGCAACCTCCCTGTTTCTCTCTTGAAACCAACACGGAAGTGAATTAAACGGCAAATTCATCGACTGGCCGCTTGAGGCTGGCTGCAAAAGTGAGTCAAATCTGCAAAATGCCCAACTTTACAGCAGAAAAAAACATGTTTACAGCCTGGAGCAAAAAATGGCTTTGGTCTATACTGCTAATTTTGCCCTTCATGACGACTGTGAGGGAGGTGAATTTTTTTATAACTCATCCGTTTAAATTATATTAAGCCTTAAAGTTCTGCATAATTAAGGGTGTCCACTTTTGAGTGACAGGTGGATTCCCGCTGCTGTGGTCATTAGTCATCATTAGCCGTTTGTCTGGTGTCTGTTAGCCGTCACGTTACCTCAGCTCATTGTCTGACTGTAAAAATAAATCAATTCGGGAGTGACGCGCTGCCAAGATGGCGACGGTCGGCCACGCCCACTTTAGGCTTCAAAAACGGTCTTCAGAAACCTACGTGTGTGACGTCACGGACACTACGTCCATATTTTTTTACAGTCTATGCAAAATATGTGTGAAATAAGATACTAGTAACACTTTCGTGGATATTCCGTATCATAACAAGCAAAGCGTCTCAACTGAAAAAAACGCTGCAAAAACGCTCTCAAGCGCCCACAGCTAGGCGTTTACAGCAGAGACTAGTGTTTTCAGCTGGCTAAAACACTTTGATGGACACACGGCCTTAGAGTTCAACAGAGAATCCCATTGAACCTTTTTTCTAAGAACGATGCACTTTAAATAATTAAAATGTCTGAAATACTTTAAATAATTAAAATGCTGAAATGGATAGATGCGCAGACAGAGAGTCTTTTGTTAATAAACATTGGACTCAGTTTGAGAGCAGTTTTGCCCTCTTCTGAAACTCTAGAGGAGACTCGTGTGAGACTCAGCAAGATTCTGGCAGATCTTTGAGATTGTGCTGTCTTGAAACATTGTTATTCCATCTGCACCTGTTTTTACACCAGAGCTGCATTCATGAGCCGGATGACTGCAGAATGAAGATGATGAATCACCCGGCGCTTCAGACTGGAGAACAGACGAGCTCAGGGTCTCCTAAATAATGCATTTTTGTTTGTGTTTTAATGCTGAACTCATGGAGTGGACACAGTCAAGGTCTCTCTCCCTCCGCATCGCTCTGCAGTTTTACACTGGACTATAAATCAACAACAGAAGTATAGAAGTGTATAGAAGTAGACAAGTGTGCATTGTGATTGTTTTCATGATAATTAAAGGAGAACTTTTTTTTGTCAATTTGGAGTGCTGTCAGTACAGAGAACAACGACAAAAATCGGTGTTGCCTACACCGTGTTATCCTCTTTTTAAAATTTGCACCCTGTTGACTTCAATGGGGCAAGTTTTAAACCTGCTTTTAGCCTAGTCGAAGTCCACAGTAGTCGACTGTCGAGTTCACGCGTGTGATCATAGGCACTAAACCTATGCGCGTGAACTCGACAATCGACTACTTTGGACTTCGACCGAAAACAGGATGTAAATACAGGTATGTGCGCTGGCTGATTTAACATCACTTTTATTCATATCTTTCACATCTACTGCAGTCAGATTCACCCGTGTTCACTCTGAAGGAATCACTCACATGACCTGTGCACTTGTAATGACACATCAAGGATGTTAAGAGGCTAAAAGCAGGTTTAAAACTTGCCCCATTGAAGACAACAGGATGCAAATTTTAAAAAGAGGATAACACGGTGTAGGCAACACCGATTTTTGTCGTTGTTCTCTGTACTGACAGCACTCCAAATGTACAAAAACATGTACAAATTAAAGGAGTTCTCCTTTAAACAGTCCAAATTCTCACTGTAATGCATCTGGGTGCATTACTTTTGTGTTAATTTGTAATTCTCATTAGAAAATGACACATTATAATAAATCATTTAAAAATACTTTACAATTTAAATGATATATCTTTGCGTTTTTCACATTACAGTACTGCAAAAGTCGGGGTAAATACACTTAACTTAATAAAATGCATCAAACATTAATGGTTCTTTATGCACAATATAAATTTCTTTATTATGGTTTTGGGGTAAAATATGAGCAGATTCTCACAGCTATTATTTCCCTCTCACATATGATTTAACTACAGTTAAATCTTATTACATATATTTCCATATTAAATATAACTGCGTTCACTTTTCTTCCATTTTTTTTTTCATTGTGAGTATAATACTCAACGTTTTCCTTCTTTTAATTTAAGTCTCTCCGTTTCACACAGTCTCTCATTTATTATTAAAATATCTAGATGTGGTTTAGAGTTTCTATCTCTAGTAATTTATCTATGATTTCAGACAGTAGATTTATTATAGCCACGAGCAACTGGTTTTATTAACATGTAAATCGTATTATAAAGACAGTATTCAAAAAATAATCCACCTAAGAAGTTCTTCTGTTATGATCTTCTGCTCTCTCTCTCTTTCTATATTCCCTCATAAATGACATCCCCTTCTCTTTATTGCTCTTAATGACGCTTCTTTTCTACTCGTCTTTCCTGTTTTCCATTTATTTGTCTGCGTCTGGAGAAAGACTAACTCGCTTTCCACCCAAACACACCCAATAAATATTAGATGCCATCAAAAATGATGAAATGATCCCGTCTCTTTAATATGAAGCATTTTCCTCTGTGATGAGAGACAAAAACTTCAGTTCCTCCATCATTCTTAACAAGATCAAAACCCATTAAGTGTGTGTGAGATTTCAGCTATTAGCTAAACCTGACCCCTGAAGTAAGGGTACGTTTACACGACAACAGCGTACTAAAAACGGAAAGGTTTTTTATGCGTTTTTTCGCAGCGTTGTCAAAATGATCCCCGTTCACACAGATCTGCGAAAATGACTAAAAACGCTGTATTCTGCTGCGATGGTGGCGATGTCACTTTGTAAAGAATTTTTATATATATATATATATATATATATATATATATATATATATATTTTTTTTTTTTATTTTTTTTTTTTATTAAAATTTACATACAAAATAGGCATTGAACAAACAATATTAACTTATCACTTTGTAAAGAAACACTGTGCGCCTACTGAACGCGTAATACGCATGCGCATGACGTCACCGTTTTCACAAATTCACCAACAACTCAGAAAATAACTAATGTATATATTGCAAAATCTTTTGGGTTGACTTTTCAAATTTTGTTAAAAGGTATCTATCTTTAAACTTATGTATAAGCCAAAAAATGTAGTTTTTTGGTGACTCTCTGAAATTAGACCCTTATCATTTTAAATTTATTCTTAACTTGCTACTTTTTCTTGCCAAATTTTATATTCACAAGTGTACATTTTCAAAGAAAACTCTTTTTTCATTTTTAAGAAAGATTTAGATATATATTTCAATTCTTTGAGGAACTCTAAAAACTCTGCTGCATGTAAGACTCTGCAATGGTGTCAATCATTTAATATTCTTTATGTTTATGTAACCCTCTGTATTGTGTATTGTTCATTGTTTAGTATTTGTATTCTTGTTTTGAATTTGTTATTACTGCATAATAAATAAAATAAAATAAATAATTAAAAAAACTCAGAAAATAACTATAGTCAGAGAATGTCTAATAAGGGGAGAAGTTCCACTCTCAGTAAACTTCCGGCTTCTGAACTGGTTGCAGTTCCACTCTGGCTCCACATGAGGGCGCTCACAGGACGAGTGCAGAATGAATGGAGGTCTATGGTGCTATACCCCTCAAAATCCACTTTTCTCAGGATATAATTTTTTGTCTAGTAATTTGAATGTTGTATTCGAAAGGAGATGCAAAGAAATTACACATTGATGGCTGTTAGATTTTTTAGAGTCACTTATTTGCTTTAAAAAGTCTTTTAAAATGTCAATGATCATACACATCGTAGGACCAGAGATACTGCTTTACGGCAATCCTTCAGTCACTTTGGTGCTTTCGCGCTCTGCACTTTCTTTTCTCTCGAGGCATCGACAACACAGATGACACAGGTAAACACACGACACAGCTGACACAGGTAAACACACGACACAGCTGACACAGGGAAACACACAACACAGCTGACACAGGGAAACACACAGCACAGCTGACACAGGTAAACACACAACACAGCTGACACAGGTAAACACACAACACAGCTGACACAGGTAAACACACAACACAGCTGACACAGGTAAATACACAACACAGCTGACACAGGTAAACACACAACACAGCTGACACAGGTAAACACACGACACAGCTGACACAGGTAAACACACAACACAGCTGACACAGGTAAACACAACACAGCTGACACAGGGAAACACACAACACAGCTGACACAGGTAAACACACAACACAGCTGACACAGGTAAACACACAACACAGCCGACACAGGGAAACACACAACACAGCTGACACAGGTAAACACACAACACAGCTGACACAGGTAAACACACAGGGAAACACACAACACAGCTGACACAGGGAAACACACAACACAGCTGACACAGGGAAACACACAACACAGCTGACACAGCTGACACAGGTAAACACACAACACAGCTGACACAGGGAAACACACAACACAGCTGACACAGGTAAACACACAACACAGCTGACACAGGGAAACACACAACACAGCTGACACAGGTAAACACACAACACAGCTGACACAGGTAAACACACAACACAGCTGACACAGCTGACACAGGTAAACACACAACACAGCCGACACAGGGAAACACACAACACAGCTGACACAGGTAAACACACAACACAGCTGACACAGCTGACACAGGTAAACACACAACACAGCTGACACAGGGAAACACACAACACAGCTGACACAGGGAAACACACAACACAGCTGACACAGGTAAACACACGACACAGCTGACACAGGGAAACACACAACACAGCTGACACAGGTAAACACACAACACAGCTGACACAGGTAAACACAACACAGCTGACACAGGGAAACACACAACACAGCTGACACAGGTAAACACACAACACAGCTGACACAGGTAAACACACAACACAGCTGACACAGCTGACACAGGTAAACACACAACACAGCCGACACAGGGAAACACACAACACAGCTGACACAGGTAAACACACAACACAGCTGACACAGGTAAACACACAGGGAAACACACAACACAGCTGACACAGGGAAACACACAACACAGCTGACACAGGGAAACACACAACACAGCTGACAAAGGAAAACACACAACACAGCTGACACAGGTAAACACACAACACAGCTGACACAGGTAAATACACAACACAGCTGACACAGGTAAACACACAACACAGCTGACACAGGTAAATACACATGCTAGAAGAGTTTCTGTTTTGTTTGTTTCTGGTCCCGCTTCGGATGCCACGATGCCATCAAGCGGTATCTCTGGTTGTAATCAGTCCTTCACTGACCAATCAGCGTTCATTAGCAGAATGCTAGCGTGTTATGGGCAACAACAACAAAGGTCATAATCAGTCCTTCACTGACCAATCAGCGTTCATTAGCAGAATGCTAGCGTGTTATGGGCAACAACAACTCAACCTGTAAGAAATCGAAAGGACATAAGTACTCGTTCATTCAACTTTCGACCTATAACCCATGTTGAACTTGCAAAACCTACAATCAAATCTGAGATTTCTCAACAGCAATCGGGTGAAAGAGACAAATTTAGCCGTCTAGCTTCATAGACTCCCATTCAGTCTGCACTCATGGGCGATCGCCCCCAGTGGAACTCTGGTGGAACTACAACCAAAATTCAGTACAATAGGACTTAATAGGGAGTGGGCGGGCTCTGCTATAGTTTTCAAAAACGTGCACTTTGAATCCAGTTTTCAAAAGTTTGTGTTTTCAGGCCCCCAAAACAATGTTGTGGTGTAAATTAATGTTAGTTTTCCATTGTGTAAACGGCCCTTTAAATCTGACAAAGGCTACATCTTCACGAATCAGGATACATTTCCAAACGCATCTTTTTCTCTGGGCTTTGTCCTTCTGTCCACACAGAAACAGTGTTTTTGTCCTGCTTATTGAAGACTAAGATTAAGGATGAATTTGAAAACGTGTTGTAGTGTGGACTGTGAAAACCAATCTGTGCATTAAATCTGTCACTGGGAGCTCGATTTCAATCAGCATGTCCTCTGCGAAGACAGCTGACTGTGGAGGAGGCGCATGGCAAAGCTTTCGGGTTATAATGAACTTCACAGAAGTCTACAGAAGAGCTTCTCAACTTGTTTAGCTTCAGATGTGAGTCTATGTGTGGCTTAGTAACGAGTCAGTTGCATTGTCCTAAAACCGCACAAACACAGAAGCATTCAACACTCATCCTAATTATATTTTCTTTGCACTGTTCTCTCTGCTTCTCTCCTTTGTGTTTCACAGAATAATCACAGTGTTGTTTAAAGAGGCAGGCAGAGAGACTCTTTCTGACTCATGTTTAGGTCATCTACCTTCCTTGAAACACACACACACACACACACACACACAGCAGGTTCCAGTTTTGTGTTCGTTTCTCTTCCTTTGCTTTTGCTTTGCGCCCACAGACTGGGCAAGAAAACCTTCTCCTCTCTATATCTATTTCTCTCTTTCTTAAAATATCATCCATATATATATATACAGTCTGACTTTCATTCTCCTGTGTTTACAGGAATAGCTCTCATGTCTTCTGCTTCATCAGGTCTTTAACATTTATATGTATTTCATTTAGCAAATGCTTTTTTGAATCGATTTACTAACGAGGTCTGGCGATTCATCCGAACCAAACCACCAGCGAACCTCTGGGTTTTTGGCTCTGACCCAGAATGCAAATGAGGGGGGCGGGGTCTTGAAAACTGCCCAGAAAAATGACCTTTGAAAAAACCTGCATAATTCATACATTGCAATAATCTACTAATACAATTGATTATTTCATGTCTTGTTTTTTCAACATTTCTCTTCATTTCCGTTTCTCTTTCTGTCCTGTTAAACTGAGCGACATTCAATTGAACTGATTGTTGAAGAGCTCTACACACACACACACACACACACACACACACACACACACACACACACACACATATATATATTTGATAATAATTATTTGATAATAATTATTTTGAATTTGTTAGTTTATTTTGAACTTCATAGAAATGTATACACTCACTGGCCACTTTATTAGGTACATCTTACAGTACCGGCTGGAGCCGATTTTGCCTTCAGAACTGCCTTAATTCTTTAAGGCTCAGATTCAACAGGGTGCTGGAAACACTCAAGCTCATCCATGATGTGAATCTCCTATTCCAACACATCCCAAAGCTGCTCTATAGGACTGAGATCTGGAGACTGTGGAGGCCGTTTGAGTTTAGTGAACTCACTGTCATGATCAAGAAACCAGTTTGAGATGATTTGAGCTGATCAGAAGAGAGATGGACATGTTCAGGTAAACTGAGATGTTTAATCGATGCTCAGTTGGTACTAAAGGGCCCAAAGTGTGCCAGGAAAATGTTCCTCCACACCATTACACCAGCAGCAGGAGCCAGAACCGCTGAGACGAGACTGGATGATCATGCTTTCATGTGGTTTACGCCAAATTCTGACCCGAGCATCTGAATGTAGAAGCAGAAATCAAGACTCATCAGAGCCGGAGACGTTTCTCCAATCTTCTCTCGTCTAATGTTGGTGAGCCCGAGTGAATCGCAGCCTCAGTTTGCTGTTGGTCTTCTGCTGGAGCTTCGACATGTTGTGTGTTCAGAGATGCTCTTCTGCAGACCTCGACTGAGACGACTGTTTATTTGAGTCACTGTTGCCTTTATCAGGCGAACTAGTCTGGTCATCCTCCTCTGACCTCTGACCTCAACAAGGCATTTTCTCCCACAGAACTGCGGCTCACTGGATATTTTCTCTTTTTCGGCTCATTCAAACTCTAGAGACGCTTGTGTGTGAAAATCCCAGAAGATTAGCAGATTCTGAAATGCTCAATCACGCCACGTTCAAAGTCTCTTAAATCCCCGTTCTGATGCTCAGTTTGACTCAGTAGATCCTCTTGATCGTCTCTACATGCCTGAATGCAGTGAGTTGTAGATGTAGATGTTTGCATTAATGAGCAGTTGAACAGGTGACCTAATAAAGTAGCCAGCAAGTGTATATATACACTCACCTAAAAGATTATTAGGAACACCTGTTCAATTTCTCATTAATGCAATTATCTAATCAACCAATCACATGGCAATTGCTTCAATGCATTTAGGGGTGTGGTCCTGGTCAAGACAATCTCCTGAACTCCAAACTGAATGTCAGAATGGGAAAGAAAGGTGATTTAAGCAATTTTGAGCGTGGCATGGTTGTTGGTGCCAGACGGGCCGGTCTGAGTATTTCACAATCTGCTCAGTTACTGGGATTTTCACGCACAACCATTTCTAGGGTTTACAAAGAATGGTGTGAAAAGGGAAAAACATCCAGTATGCGGCAGTCCTGTGGGCGAAAATGCCTTGTTGATGCTAGAGGTCAGAGGAGAATGGGCCGATTGATTCAAGCTGATAGAAGAGCAACTTTGACTGAAATAACCACTCGTTACAACCGAGGTATGGAGCAAAGTATTTGTGAAGCCACAACACGCACAACCTTGAGGCGGATGGGCTACAACAGCAGAAGACCCCACCGAGTACCACTCATCTCCACTACAAATAGGAAAAAGAGGCTACAATTTGCACGAGCTCACCAAAATTGGACAGTTGAAGACTGGAAAAATGTTGACTGGTCTGATGAGTCTCGATTTCTGTTGAGACATTCAGATGGTAGAGTCAGAATTTGGCGTAAACAGAATGAGAACATGGATCCATCATGCCTTGTTACCACTGTGCAGGCTGGTGGTGGTGGTGTAATGGTGTGGGGGATGTTTTCTTGGCACACTTTAGGCCCCTTAGTGCCAATTGGGCATCGTTTAAATGCCACGGCCTACCTGAGCATTGTTTCTGACCATGTCCATCCCTTTATGACCACCATGTACCCATCCTCTGATGGCTACTTCCAGCAGGATAATGCACCATGTCACAAAGCTCGAATCATTTCAAATTGGTTTCTTGAACATGACAATGAGTTCACTGTCCTAAAATGGCCCCCACAGTCACCAGATCTCAACCCAATAGAGCATCTTTGGGATGTGGTGGAACGGGAGCTTCGTGCCCTGGATGTGCATCCCACAAATCTCCATCAACTGCAAGATGCTATCCTATCAACATGGGCCAACATTTCTAAAGAATGCTTTCAGCACCTTGTTGAATCAATGCCACGTAGAATTAAGGCAGTTCTGAAGGCGAAAGGGGGTCAAACACAGTATTAGTATGGTGTTCCTAATAATCCTTTAGGTGAGTGTATCTATGTGTGTGTGTGTGTGTGTGTGTGTGTGTGTGTGTATGCATTTATGCATTTTCAAATCATTCGGCAAAATCCTTGACTGACAGACAGCTTTAGGGGTGACATTTTTCAAGAGTTTCTTAAACGCTTTTATCTGTTCCCTGCTGAACCCCCCACCCTCGCACCCCCACTTCTGCCAGCGGGAGAGTTGTGGCTTTTCTCTCCTGGTTCCATGACATTTTCGCTCATTCTGTCCATTCCTGTCTGCCTGTTTACTCTCGTTCTTTAACTCTGGAGTGTAAAAGTGCAAACCCTGCAGTGTTGCTTCAACAAAGACCCGCTCCAGCATCTCTCTCTCTCTTTCTCTCTCTCTCTCTCTCTCTCTCTCTCTCTCAAAGAAAATTGAATGATGCTGGTTGCAGTGTTACAATGGTTAATAAAATCCCGTATAAATATAGAGTTTAGCTATTACAAGTTGGTTAATGACTTGGATGTTTTCAGAGGTAAATGGGGCATAAAAAATGTATTTGTGATGTTGACACTGATGGATGTCTCCAAATTTATGCACGAGTGAGTTTTGATAGTAGAAGAAATGTAAGAAAAAAGGGAAAAAGAGGGTAAACCTTTTTTCTTTTTTGCTATTTCATGTCTTGAGATTCTGTATTTGTTTTTTTAAATCCAGTGCTCTCATTCTAGTTGGTTTAAAAAAAATGTTTTACTAAAAATGTTATATCTTTAATGTTTTTGTAAATAAAGTGATCTTAAAGTCAAGTCTCTCTCTCTCTCTCTCTCTCTCTCTCTCTCTCTCTCTCTCTCTCTCTCTCTCTCCCTCTCTCGGCTGAATTCATTGAACAGTGAGGCTATACTTGAGCATGTTTGAGGATTCAGATTGTCATTCTCATTCTTTTTAGTGCAAACCTTCTTTGTGTAAATTAGTCTCAGTATTGATTGCGCCTCATTCACTAAACTAACACATCCTAACACTCAGAATGACACTCAAGATGGGGATGGTGGCGTGCAATTACTTTCAGCACATTTTGAGGCACGTTTGCATTAATTGATCTGTATAACGCCTGCAGTGATGAAGCCACTAAAACAGACGGCGCATGCAAAGACAAGCAGTCAGCAGTGCTTTTTTTAAATCGAAACTATTTTGTTTTCAAAAAGTCAGCTAAATCATTAAAAGTAAATATTCAGGGCAGAATCTGTCGAGATTAAACTGTCATTTTGCGGCAGTAGCACGGCTAAACGTCAACTAGCTAAATGTCAACTACACTTTTGAAATACAAAATCATCTTTGTTGGGAGAAACATTGTTTCAGAGGTGTAGAAATTTATTTTTCACAGCAAATTATGAAAGCAAAAATAATTTCCTCACTGATGAATCATGCACAATAAAACCAGACAATAAAGCAATAAAGTACAAATAGGATCGACTATATCAGTCATAGTGGTTGTGCAAGTTAAAGGGGTGGTATAATGTCCTTTTCACAAGATGTAAAATAAGTCTCTGATGTCCTCAGAGTGTGTGTGTGAAGTTTTAGCTCAAAATACCCCACAGATATTCTTATATAGCATGTTGAAGTTGTCAATTTTTGAGGGTGAGCAAAAACACACCGTTTTGTGTCTGTCTCTTTAAATGCAAATGAGCTGCTGCTCCCGGCACAGGGGGCGGAGCTTCAAGAGCTTGTGTCCTTTTACCTCACACACACATGCACTGAAAATTTCTAAAACTTTTAGCCTTTTATGTTCAAACCGGAGTCAGAAAGATGGAGAGAGATTCGAGAAGAAGTGACGACATGTAGAAGCAACAGGACATTTCTGAATGGTTAGTTGATGAATTCATGAAGCTGATGTGTAGTTATCTTCTAGTCATTGATTAGCATATTCTGTCTTGATAATCTATAAATCGTGTTCAGGGGGCGGGGTTTATGTAAATTCTAGGGTTGGTGATGTCACTAACCCGGGAGGAATGTGGTGTAGTCTCTACCAGCCGTTTGTTGTAGTCCTTAAAAAGCAATTTCTTAAAAGCAAATATCTCCCTTTGCTTTGAACTTTGAGCGTTGTAACTTTGCAGATGTTGTTTATGCTCAAACAGCAACATTACACACTAACTAAAGTTAGAAAAGTGAAATCATATTCAACCACCCCTTTAACATGTTCCATGTTGTATTTAAGCACTTATTTAAGTCCACGGCACGTACTGATAAAATGTATATGAAAATGCATGAACTGATCAAACGTATAGTCTTAATGCACTCAAAATCACTTTGGATAAAAGCATCTGGCAAATGCATAAATGTAAATGAAATGTCCAGCGGTCAGGGGAAGGTGACAAGCACAGTCTGACTTTATCAAACACAATTTGCACTTTTGCATTCGGCAGATGCTTTCATCTAAAGTGACTTACATTTCATTCAAGATATACATTTGATCATTTCATGCATTCCCTGAATGACCTTGACATTGTTGGCGCCACGCTCTATTGTTTCAGATACTGTGAAAATGCCTGTTTTTGATGCGTTCTATTGCTATATTTGAAGTGTCCTATTTACATATTCTTATACCTCTACATGAAGTTTCTGAGGTTAGTTAAGTTCATTTGAGTCACAGAGCTGTCTGACTGTCTCATGACTAATGAGTTTCACATTCTCCATGTGAACTTTATCAAGAGAGAAGAATCCAGATCCACACTGACCTCTGCTGACAGCCATACACAACATGCATTACATGGACCTGGCATTGGACTGGAGTCTGCATACACAAACATTTATATAGTCACAAATTAAAGAAAATATTAAAGGGTTAGTTCTCAACAGCAACAGAAAAAAACACATGAATTTTACATAATAAAATGTTAAGTGTTTTTGAGACTGAGAATGATGATGTTTTTTTTTTTGTGAAAACATGGGGTTACTTATTGGACTTTGAAGATAATAATAATAATAATAACAATAATCTTCATCATCTATATATATATATATATATATATATATCACATGAATTAAAAAAATATTCAAATAATAATAATAAAAATAACAATAATAATTTAATAAACTTATTATTACAATAAAAATATATTTGTATATTATATTATAATTTAATTTAATTTAATATTAATAATTATTGTTTATCATTTAATTCATTCATTAATGTATATATATACTGTATAGCTATATACAGTGTATATGTATTAATGAATTAAACAACAATGTTATATAAATATAATAACATATTATTCAATTATATTATAATTTAGTTTAATAACAATAATAATTGTTTATCATTATTTAATTAATTCATTAATACAGTATATATATATATATATATATATATATATATACACACACACACACAGTATATATATATGAATGAATTCAACAACAAAATTATATAAATTATTAATATTATTACTTAATTTATTAATTTTATTAATTATGTGTCCTGGCAGGAGTGTTGGGAAGAACAACACAACCCCCGTCCTGCAGCCCCGAGAGGTTTGATCTGCAGTGTTTTTGGGGAAGGTTCTCGGCCTGTGTCAGGCGTCACACGTCACCCTGTTCCAGTGGAGCTGGACGTGTTGTGTGTGTCCACATCAAGCTTGAGCTCTTGACGGTTCAGAGACGGCTCATTGATTACATCTGCCCTGCGGCTCGTACAGTCCTAAACCATCTCCATCTCAGCAGGACGCCCTGTGATTAAATCAGAGAGACGTCGATGGGACGCCGTCACTCCTCCCGCATTTAGAGGCATCACGGAGGAGCGTAACCATGGTTTCCGTGGGCCGTTACGGGCCGGTAGCTGGTGAGCTGTTTAATCGACATGCTAATCTCCTACAGCGCACACACAACACATCACAATCAGAGCCAAACCACCATCTGACGCCGAAAACACCAATGAGTTCCTCTACCATAAGAGCGTAATTGTGATTTCTGTAACGATGTGAAAGCTGACATTGTCACTCAGTGTCCACGGTCCAAAACAAAAACTGGCCTTGGAAGTGCATGCTTTCACTAAATGATGCAGATCAGTAGAATGAGGTTCAAATGACCACTGTTCAATATATGGGGCAAACATTAGATTTTGCCATATATTTTTATATAATAGTTAAGCAATGTCACATGAGAAAACTTGTTGTGTTCAATATCAGCATGATTGCAATTTGAAATAAACAAGGTTTTTAGTAAGTTACATTTCAGACACAAAATATTTGTCTGTTTTTGCACTTCCACCAACAAAAATAGACCCAAATAAAGACGCAACAGATTCAGTGTTTCGTTCCTGAATGAATCAGCGTTGTTGAACGAGTCAATGATTCGAGAGTCACTTGCTTCATTCCTGAATGAATCAGCGTTGTTGAACGAGTCAATGATTCAAGAGTCACTTGCTTCATTCCTGAATGAATCAGCGTTGTTGAACGAGTCAATGATTCAAGAGTCACTTGCTTCATTCCTGAATAAAGCAATGGTGTTGAACGAGTCAATGATTCGAGAGTCACTTGCTTTACTTGCTTTGAATGAATGACTTAATAGGACAGTGACTTGCTTTTTTCTCCATAGTTTTACTTTCATATTTTGTAGAATCATTTCATTTTATAATTTTTTTTTATCACTTGATATTTCAATATTCTAAATATTACCATAGCATTTATGCAATTGTAATTGTGGTGTAAATAAATGAGTGCTTTAGATGCAGCTTCAAAATATCGTCTAATTATCATTATGGACAAAATCCCAGAAAATATTGAGATATAATTATGTCAATATCATACTCCCCTAAAAAAATTTAGTCACGGACACTTAGTATTTTTGTCTTGGTTTTCAGTAAAAATATTGAAACATTCCTAATTCTAGAAGCATTTACTTGAGAACCAAAATGACTGAAAATAAATGATCAAAATTATGAATGTTTATGCCTAAAACAAGAAAGAAAAAAAATCTGCCAGTACTTCAAAGGGAAAATAATATAATTTTTTGACTCAATTAGCAGGCATTTTCTATTTTTTTTAAAGAAAAAACCTTAGTTTTGATATTCTTTTCAGAAAATAAGACCTAAAATCTTAAGTCATTTTGCTTTTCTTACTCTTTTTTTAAAGAATGTAAAACACAATTTCAAGACTGCTGAGTTTCAAAGCTGAACATCTTTTGCTGATTTCTCCAGAGGAAATTTAGGAGAATTTCTCTATCAGAGGTTTAGGATCTTGAGGTTTTCTAGTCTATTATTAGGAGCAGTTGTGCGCGCTTTATGTGGCGTTTGGACCTTTTAAATGAAAGACACTTAAAGTTGCGGTGCGGGAGAACGGCCCCCGTGAGAACGAATGAACGGCTCATTCTGTTTGCTTTGAAATGAAGCCGGACCGCAGGGATCCCCTTCAAAACCAGCTGACCACAACTTAAAAAGCCCATTTACAGAGCGATTTGAGGAAGATTACAGCTGAGCTATTCTCTCATAAGCCTGACAGATCTGTGTGCAGAATACAAATCAGCACTTACTGCTCCAAAACAGCAGAGAGTTTACTTTAATAATGCCCTGTTGCAGAAGCGCAAAAACACACAACAAAACAGCAGGGAAAAGCCATGTTAAATGCACATCAGTGCAACTAACACTTTATTTGTCCATATACACAGAGAAAACACATCGAACTGAAGCCAAACATGCCGCCGGTCACTTTCATTCCATGAGATGGTAATAAGAAAAATATGGAGATCTTCATTAAAAACCTTCTGCTTGATGTTTCTCCCGAGGAACGAGTCCAGAAACATTAAGATTTCAGAAGAGAAACCATTCAAATTGTGCTCAGATAATAGTCTTCATTCAACAGTCTCAAACTCAATATGAATGTAAACATTTCTCAGCAAATTCTCCAAAGATCAAACGATTTAAATATCTTACTCTATGGCAACTATTAACTCCTTTGAGTCTGTTTGTTTTGAGGACATTAACTCCAGTTTGACTTGCTGTGATGATAAATTATATATATAATAATAATAAACATGGTTTGTGTCGAACGCAGTGTTATAAGGACTATTAATTAGTTCTGCTCATTTACAAATATCACGTTAATAATTGAAAATAATGTTGTACGCTTATAGGTCACAGTTATGTTAATGACTTTCAGCAATTATAAAAATGTGTTTTTTATTGATTTATGCACAATAAGTAATTTTCCATTCAGAGCCACATGAAAAATGTACATACTGTTGGCCAATTACAGCTAACAATAATATCAAATAATTTCATATTTAATTGAAATAAATGGTAACACTTTACTTAAAGCCTTTATGTATAATGCATTATAAAGATACTCATAAGGCACGTTATAATACATTATATCTTTTCAAAAATAATTGTAAAAAAAAAATTAAAATGCATTATAATAATTGCAGATTTCTTGTTACATCTGAAATTGTTTGTTTATCATGTGATTTACAGTACTGTATTATACTTTCTAAAGGTGTAACATAACTATTATAATGTATTATAACTGTGGTTACATTTATTCATGAGATCATGCAATGCATTAAAAGGTGCATTACAAGGAATAATTAATGCATTAAAATACTTTTATAATGCATTATATATGAAGGCTTTAAGTAAAGTGTTACAAAATAAACATTAGATTTTTTATTTATGACCGATAAATGATTTTTTTTGTGTTGCATGTGCAATTTAAAATCTGTGTCCTATAATTATGATTACTGTATAAATGTAATTATAAGTAGTAAGTATACGTAATGTTAATTTAAAAATGAACTGTACCACAATAATAATTGTATATGTTGTTGGCCAACTGCAGGTCACAAAAATAATAATTCATTTCAGAAAAAATGTGTTGCATGTGCAATGTAAAATATGTGTCCTATTATTTAATTATAAGTAATAAGTAAAAGTAATATGTTTAAGTAATATTAATTAAAGTCCCCCTGTGGTGAAAGTCAAGTTTTTAATGTTGTTTATGTGTCTATGTGGTGTTTTTAATCTGCTTTAAGACAAACCATGTGTAAGTTCATAAGTCGACAGCATTGCTGAGTATTTCCTCCTTAAAACTGCAGTGAACCAAAGACAGTCTCAAAAACACACTTTGAAATCGCTGGTGTTTCTGACGTCACAAACTACCTTGTAACCAATCAGATCAACGTGTGATCGTCAACCAGTGGATCTCTGAGCTGAGTGAGTGAGTGGAGGCGGGGCTCATTTGCATATTCATAGAACCGCGTATACTAAATGAGGCAAGGGTGTTACATTCAAGAAATTTTAAGGCATGAAGAATTTTTTTTCCAAGGAAAAAACTTTAAATATGTAATTTTGGTGATCAAAGACGAGTTTTAATAGATAAAATTATTGACTAGAGGCCAGAAGGGGCCTTTAAATAATCAGTCGTGCCACATTAATCATTTTAAATATTGTCAGCCAATTGCAGGTCACAGTAATAATAATTTCAGCAAAAAATGTATAATGTAAATAAATATTTCTTCTTTTGTTATGCATGATAAGGGATGTTTTCCTGTTATATGTACAGTG
>NC_137135.1:33949338-33996838 GCF_949319135.1 Squalius cephalus
GTTAAATGTGAATGGGTTTCATGTGCATAATTATTTTATAATGGGTAAAGAGTTTTTGATGAATTGATTCTCAGGTAATTTTTCTGCCGTCGATTCATCATGTGGAAGCCTTAATGAAAAGTGACATTGTTCTCAGTAATATGGATATGTTGTATTCCAGATTTATGATGCATTTTCACTTCCCAACAAAGCGCAACCTGTCATCTGTAAACTAATGAACAAGCGAGCTTCTGGCGAGCTTTAGTGCTCTTCATAATCAACAGTGCACACAATGCACATAGATTAAATTGTACCGTCAACATTCACAATTACAACCTATTATAATCAATTTGAGATTCTTTCATTAATGCCCTCGACTCAAGGCTCACTGGTAACTATTATACTGTGGCATTCAAGTGCTCTAATCTCATAAATATGATGATGTTGATGTTCCTCGAAGGCTTTATATAACTAAAGGGTCCGTCATTGTCACGGGTCTTCATTCATTAAAACTATTAAGATTTAAATCACAATCTGAAAGTGATTAAGACTCAGTCACCTGTCCTGTAATGAGAGTTGTCCTCGAGAGGCTTTGAGGGCAACAGGACTAATTACTCTCACAGTATCTAGTTAACAAGGGCCTGATCCCTATAAACCCACAGCACTGATGGATGACACGACAGATCATGATCTGCACATCGTACACTGACTCCACAGCAACAAAAAATACGTAGACTGAGAGGAAAATTAAAATAATCACATTGAAAATTCTCATTCCTGTAAAGCACAATACAGTGCTATGCATAAGTTTAGACACCCATGCTAAAGTTGACTAAAAAGAGGAATAAAAAATCATCTTTTGGAAATTGAACTTAATGCCTTAATTAAAAAAATTAGGAAAAATCCAACCTTTAAGGACACCAATTTTCTTTGTGAATGAATAATGTATCGTAAATAAATAAATGTTCTTCCTTAAAATACAGGGTGCATAGGTTTGGACACCCCTATGTTAAATTCCCATAGAGGCAGGCAGATTTTTATTTTTAAGTATTTTTTTTATTTTATTTTTAGGATACTATGCATCCTGATAAAGTTCCTTTGGCCTCTGGAATTAAAATAGCCCCACATCATCACATAGCCTTCACCATACCTAGAGATTGGCATGGAGTACTGTCCATAAGATCATCTCTCAATGCAAATCAAACTGCGTGTGTTTGAAGAAAACTGCGATATGCGATAACTCATTAAATAATGTGATATGCTTAAAGGGAAAACCAAATTTGCCTTGATCTTTTGGTATATTAGAGGTCTTTGTACCATTAAAACTTCCTGCAAGTTTCATAGCTTAAGACGTCCTCCCCAATATAAACGAAGCATTTATTTAATCAAGCTCTAATTACAGCTCATTGGGGATCCATGGTAAGAAGTGACGTCACGGTACGAAGTGACGTACCAGTCATTTGCATATGACCGCCTCCAGCACAAACAACTACACCTCACTTCGCATCATTGCTTTGTTGTCAACAAAATGTTTGAAAACGCTGCCGAACGATCCAGACGTCAGGGAAAAATGGATGCAGTTTATTTTTTTGTGGACGTCCCAGTCACGACAGTGTTAATTTAAGCGTGTATTCTCTACATTTCAAGGATGACTGTTTTGAGAACAAATCGCATTATGATGCTGGCTTTGCTGGCTTTGATATAAAGTAAGAGTATAGAGGTATAAAATGATCATTTGATGAGAAATGTTTGACTTCATATTGAGACACATGAAATATAACCCCATAACTGACTTGCCTGGTTAATTGCACAAGCAAATTAAATATCAGAATATTAATACACAACAGAAAATGAATCAAACAACTAGAACTATCATTTCATTTTATTCAATAACTGGGTTATTTGAGGAGAAACATCTGAGACATTGGCAAAGGTCTCTTCAGAAACTAATCTTGTGAAATTAAAGCTGAGGCGCGTCTCCACAAGCCCACTGTCTCGGCTTCATTTCCTCTCTGTAGTGTGTGTGTGTTTGCTTGACATTTAGTCCAATAAGATCAGAGTGGATGAAGCCAAAGGAAGTATAACTGTCCAACTCACAGCTCATGATAATTACAGAAACACACATGCATGACCTCAAAGCACGCTCGATGTTGAACAGTCTGTGCAAACTTTTAATGGAGGTTTTCTCATAAGAAAGCTGACGGTTTGCATGTCAGAAGGCGCGTTTCCATTACAGATTTACGCAAACTTTTGCGATTTTTTTCTAAATGTTGACAAAAAACGATTGCAAAATGACAGCGTTTCCATTAACCGATGTTATGCGACTAAAACTTCATTTTTTCCTCTCGCGATACGTCATACCAAAAATCACTGCACTGGCCATTATTATTAATGAAAGGAGACGTACACTGTAAAAAATGATCGTAATTTTAACGGTAAAAGACTGTAAAAATGCTACAGTGAAAAACTGTTAATTGGTTAACAGAAAGTTTCCGTACTATATACGGTAAATAACTGTGATAGATCTAACGGTACATTTAATGTAATTTTACTGTAACATACCGTTAAATTTACAGTTTTTGAAAGTGAAAAACAACTCATTGTATAATTTACAGTGAAAAACCGTAAATTGACATTCCCACAATTCCCTGTGACACTGGTTTAAACTGTAAAATGTACATGTTATTCGGTAAAAGCAATTACTGTTTTGTTGTATATTTTACGGAATTGTTCTGGTAACCCCAGCTGCCAGTTTTTTTCCGTAAAAACTACGGGATTTTTTTTACAGTGCCGTATGTGTGTTATCCAATCATTAATGGTAAGGAAAGACCCTTATTATACTGTGAGCGGCACATATGAGGTGTTTCTGGCTGTTTCTCCCTCATTTCTGCTTCGAGGTCTTTGATTGTGGCATTTCTTTGAGGTTTTAGAATCCAGTATTCCTGTAATTCTTTTGTCTTTTATGAATTTAATAAATAACTCTGTCTCGTATTCTGTCCAAACACACCGCGTCATCTACGTCAGGTGACCTGTAAATGCGCAAAAACTGTTTCCATTGCAGTTTTGCGAAATATTTCTTTTTCGAATTGCCTGAAAAACCCCTTCATGCGAACGTAAAACGTTTTTGTGATAAATGAGTTTTTGCGAAATTGATGTGTTTCCATTGGGCGTATTTTCAATTCACAATTTCAATTTGCGCCATTTGAAGGGTAATGGAAACGTGGCTAGTGTTGAGGAGTCAGTGGAGTGTGTGCTGAAGGTGAGGAAGTTCTGGAGTTCTCCATCTGAGACACAGTCACAGAACAATCAAGAGTTCAGCTGAGGTGAAGAACCAATCAGATGCTTGATCAATCCAAACCTGAACTCTCTCCTCACCTCACGTCTCCTCTGTTCTGTTCCCAGACCTACTGTTCTTTCACACAGAACACTTTCTGCACTTCTTTTACAAAGTTTTCAGTGTAAGACGGACGTCTGTAACCACTGCACTCGTGTCTTGCGTCTTTTGCAGCGTCTTGAGAATGACGTGAACCGGATTTCACCAAGAATAACACGTTCTAGGATCGACATCTTTGTTGATCCTCGAACAACATTCCAGTCAACCAATCAGGGCTGTTTCCCTAAAGCTTCGTTAGCCACAAGTTCAGTTGAATTGTGTTGGTAACGACTGAACATGTGACCATAGTTGGCTTCGGGACACACACCCCACATTTGAGGGACAAGTCCACAGTTTAGGGTTATGTGCTTCTACATCAGTGTTATTCACCATCTTTTCCCTCTGATTTTAGGGAATTATGGGTAGGGATAGGGTTAGGTTTAGGGGTAGGGATCTGTTTCTGGACAGGAATGTTGTTCCAGGATCAACAAAAGATGTAAATCCAGAATCACGGTGACCCACACATGACACTGCATTCTGAAAACACAGCGCTCAAGTTCAATTAAAAAAAAAGATATAGTTTCTACACCTTGCTTTTAACCACGAGATCCACTTTCTTTAATGAGCAACAGCCCAGAAGTCATTCATTTTCTATGTAGAATAGTACAGGAACTGCACGGAGACCCTGGAGATCGGTTTGCGGGAATTTCAGATCCAATTTGAGCTTTGGGTGCGTTGGAATAGTTAAACTTCTGTGGCTAAATCATATGCAACCGTCCGGTAGGATGTGATGTATTCTAACCCAAACTATGAACACGAGGTGCATGAGAATTACCAGTATTTTCATAATTATTGATAATTAATTAAAAAATTATTTTCGTCCTCCTCACAGTTTGTGAATTTGGGTCCACCAAAAATGATTCATAAATGCTTTGGATAAAAGCGTCTGCTAAATGAATAAATGTAAATGTAGGTTAAGTGAGAGAGTTCTCACCTTTTTGACCTCATATTTGATGGCGAGTTTGATGCGGCTCAGACAGGGTCTCTGTTCTGTGGGGGGGTTCTGGTCCACGTCACCGTTCAGAATGGCCTCAACTTCCTCTGTGTCCCGGCAAAGATCCAGAACACCCACCACAAAGTCCTTACACTGCATAGACAACTTCCTGTAGTCGTTCTGAGAGAGAGAGAGAGAGAGAGAGAGAGAGAGAGAGAGAGAGAGAGAGAGAGAGAGAGAGAGAGAGAGAGAGAGAGAGAGAGAGATGTTACCATAGTTGCCCATTAATTCCTATGAGAAAAAAATTCAAAAGAAATATCCAGTAGATTTGCTATTTTTTTTATAGAAAAATAATAAAAAGTCTGCATGTGGCTTTGTGAACTTCAAATAAAGCAAATGATTCAGAAGTATTTTTTTCTCTAGTTAAATAAAAGTAGCAAAACCAGACTGTATTGGAAAATTTTAATTATGAAATTAAAATGACTTAATTTAGAAAAAAAGAATATATATATTTAATATTGTAAGTATTTATACATCATAGTATTTGTTGTACTACTGTTAATTTAGTAGTAGTAGTAGCCCTTTATTGTCACTTAGTCACAAGAACCAGTAATTTGTATTGCAATTTTAAATACAATAATTAGATAAAAATGTACTTTTATAATGATAAATAAAAATAAAAAGCTTGCATGTGTTTTTTAAACTTTAAATAAAGCTAATAATCAAGAACAGGTTTTTTTCCAATCAAATAAAACTACAGAAAATTCTCATTCCTGTAAAGCAAAAAATAAATAAAAAAATACAATAATAATTTAATAATTAAATATATAAATATTTATTTAAAATATATTTAAATAGTAAAGTATTTATATATCATGGTAGTATTTGTTGTACTACTTTTAAAGCTACACTGTGTAACTTTTTTAGTTGATTCTTAGCAAAAAACACTTAGTTCTTTCAAAAATATATGTGCTCATTAATGTATATTTACTTCTTTCAAGTAATAAAGTATTCTTTTAAGTTTATAATCTGCCATTGAAAGTACATACGGATGAGGGGTTCGAATGCCGGTCGCCATGTTGCCCCTCCATCTTGAAACTACATTAGCCAAAGAGGGACATGCCTGTAAATTCAAGCTTCGCCTTTTGCGTTTTTCACTCAGTGACACCGTGACGAATGCGAGGGGGAGATTACTCGCGAGCTCTCGAGTGCCGGCAGATTTGAAAGATAGTGTGGTGTGTGTGTGTGTGTGTGTGTGTGTGCGTGCGTGCGTAATCACATTTGAAAGAGAGAATTAAAACGTCAACGCGACAGACAAATCAGCAAGACCATAGTCAATATTGGAGTAACTTTTCCCAGATGGAAAGAGCTCATGAGGAGAAAAGATTTTAAAACGGACGCCGAGGTTGCCTGCTTTCTTCTCGACAGGTAATTCAGCCTGTTGTAATTCATTTGTGTAAATTCGAAGTTTTATAGTTGCTTGTCTAACCATAGCATAGTTGTGCATAACGCCAGAACGACCTCTAGTATAACTTCATCCTCGCGTCAATGGTGAAAAAGTAATGTTTACCTTGTAACATAAATCTGTGCTGCGACGGATCACAAGTGATGAATAGTTTTAAAGGCGCAATTTTTTAAGCTATATATAAAAAAGGACACTGTACGTTTTAGTTATTTTTAATTGCTTTTACTTTGTACACATTGTAACGTTAGCCTAATCTGATTATGCTGGGATAGCCGATTCCAAGGGTGACGTTTACCTCCTGACATCTGTCCTGTAGTTTTATTCATTTTAGACGTATTGTTTATTATTGTCATGGACGAAGTGATAACTGGAAGCCATGTTAATCTTGGAATAATACGGCCACCGTAGGAGTTAAAACGCCCTCGGAATTGAGAGGAACAGAAACTAAAATTCATTGGGTAGTCATATACAATTTCACCGCTAGATGGGGGTAAAAATCACACAGTGTAGCTTTAATTAAATTAAAAAAATACAAATAAAAACATGTGTCTGGTAAAAAGATTGATATTCATTACTACATTACATACATGATTTTATTTTTTTGTGCATTATAGTAATTATGGGCTGACTGATTCAGACATGTCTTCATGAGATTCATCCATAACTGATTTGCAAGATATAGAAAAGCAAAATTTATTTGAGTTATTCCACTGATGGAAAAGCAGGTGAGAACAGAGATCCAGATGAACACTGGAAGACTTTCACACAATCATCTTCAGTCTGGAGAACAACTGCAGTGTCCGTGTTCCTTCACCGGAACGGCGAGCGCTTGATTTCTGACACACAGGTCTGTGGGCGTTCAGACCGATCTCAGAGATAACCAGCAATCTGTCCGTCTCCGGGAAGAATCCCTTCATCCGTGTGTGTCTGACTCCGACCCACAGTCCGTTATAAAGAAGACCCGGATCGGCCAGCGGAATAATCTGTCAAACATGCTGACTTGATGACACACAAATACTATACACTGCCATTAAAAAGTCTGTTTTGTTGAAAGAAATTAATACTTTTATCCATCAAGGATGCATTAATTTAATTTAAAGGGACAGTAAAGACATTTATAAAATATTTCTATTTCAAATAAATGCTGTTCTTTTGAACTTTCTATTCATCAAGGAATCCTGCAAATAAATCAATCGCGGTTTCCACAAAAATATTAAACAGCACAATTGTTTTCAATATTGATAACAATAATCATAAATGTTTCTTGATCATCAAATCATCATATTAGAATGATTTCTGAAGGATCATGTGACACTGAAGACTGGAGTAATGATGCTGAAAATTCAGCTTTGATCACAGGAATAAATTACACTTTACTATATATTCACATAGAAAAAGAGCTATTTTAAATTGTAATAATATTTCACAATTTTTCAGTTTTTACTGTATTTCTGATCAAATAAATGCAGTCTTGGTGAGCAGAAGTGTTAGAAAATAAAGCAGAAAATAAAGTATATCTTGGAAAGCAACATCGCATATAGAAACGTCACAAATTAATTAATAATGCAATGCAAAGCTTAATGTCAGAGCTGTAACTATAGAGTGAATTTTAGAGTGACTGAAATCATGTTTTAACCAATCTAATTAATGTATTAAATTCCATAACTGAAACTCTTATACAATGTGAAATATGCTAATGACGTCTACCAGTTATACACAATACCATTAAGATCATTGTCTCGAAATAGCTCAAATTAGCCAAGCTAGCATACATCAAAGACATTTGGCAGTCAGATCGCTCACACACAGTCAGTCACACACGCACACACACGCACACACACAGGTCTCATTCTGGACCAGCAGATGTTCTGAGTGTTGAACCCTTTCAGGAAAATGCATCAGCATCAAATGCACTATATTATGATTCTATGCATATATGAATATTTCAAAATTGATCAAGGATGTAAAACGTTCACTTCACAGTCATTTCTAAAACAGATGTTTTAGATCATCCACAACTCTGAATGGCTGACAAACGTTGTCATCATAGCGGCGAAGTAATTCAGGTTTGTTGACAACTTTACAGCCCATCTCACTTCACTGTGTTCTTTATGAGTCATTACAGTCAAACAGCACACTGTAACAAAACAAACAGAAATGCAGAAGGACTCTGGATAAAAATGGATTATATATATATATATATATATATATATATATATATATATATATATATATATATATATATATATATATATATATATATATATATATATACAGTGAGGAAAATAAGTATTTGAACACCCTGCTATTTTGCAAGTTCTCCCACTTGGAAATCATGGAGGGGTCTGAAATTGTCACCGTAGGTGCATGTCCACTGTGAGAAACATAATCTAAAAAAAAAAATCCAGAAATCACAATATATGATTTTTTTAACTATTTACTTGTATGATACAGCTGCAAATAAGTATTTGAACACCAGGGCCCGGTTTTTCAAAAGGTTTAATCCGGATAAAATTGATCCGGATTTAGTAATCCTTTTTTTTGCGATCCGTGATCACGTAATCCAACTTACTTTTGAGCCAGTTTTTCAAAGCAACATCGGATTGGATCAATCTGATCCGGATAGGAACTTTTCAGGATCACCAAATCCTGTTTACTAGAGCCTTTAATGGAACCAACAGTGTAGCCTACTGGCTTACCAAAGAACAACAGTTGGCAAAATACCGGTGGCCACAAATAACCATTGTTTATTTTAATTTTAAGAAACAGAAACACTGTAATAAACAGAAACATTTTACTTTCCTTATTTTGTTATAATGTTAAATTGTAGATTTTGTTGTTTTACCATATCTCATTAGATGTGACATGCTTCATATATGCTTCAAATATGAAGAAATGTATCATCAATAAACATTGATTTTGTGATCATTCACTTAAAAAAAAAACCTCTCTGGTTTTATTTGGTTCGAAAAATCACAACTGAATCCACCCTTCTGATGGGATCAGGATAATCCTGTTTTTTTGGATCAAATAGATCCCAAACCGAGTTCAAAGTTCTGAAAAACCCAAAGGGCAGGTTTGATCCAGATCAAATTTAAGATCGGATTACATGATCTGATCTTAGTTCAGAATCCCTCTTTTGCTTTTGAAAAACCCATTTCCAAGATTTGATCCAATCCGTGATCCGAAATCCCACTGGATTACTTTTGAAAAACTGGGCCCTGTCTATCAGCTAGAATTCTGACCCTCAAAGACCTGTTAGTCTGCCTTTAAAATGTCCACCTCCACTCCATTTATTATCCTAAATTAGATGCACCTGTTTGAGGTCGTTAGCTGCATAAAGACACCTGTCCACCCCATACAATCAGTAAGAATCCAACTACTAACATGGCCAAGACCAAAGAGCTGTCCAAAGACACTAGAGACAAAATTGTACACCTCCACAAGGCTGGAAAGGGCTACGGGGAAATTGCCAAGCAGCTTGGTGTAAAAAGGTCCACTGTTGGAGCAATCATTAGAAAATGGAAGAAGCTAAACATGACTGTCAATCTCCCTCGGACTGGGGCTCCATGCAAGATCTCACCTCGTGGGGTCTCAATGATCCTAAGAAAGGTGAGAAATCAGCCCAGAACTACACGGGAGGAGCTGGTCAATGACCTGAAAAGAGCTGGGACCACCGTTTCCAAGGTTACTGTTGGTAATACACTAAGACGTCATGGTTTGAAATCATGCATGGCACGGAAGGTTCCCCTGCTTAAACCAGCACATGTCAAGGCCCGTCTTAAGTTTGCCAACGACCATTTGGATGATCCAGAGGAGTCATGGGAGAAAGTCATGTGGTCAGATGAGACCAAAATAGAACTTTTTGGTCATAATTCCACTAAACGTGTTTGGAGGAAGAAGAATGATGAGTACCATTCCTACTGTGAAGCATGGGGGTGGTAGCATCATGCTTTGGGGGTGTTTTTCTGCACATGGGACAGGGCGACTGCACTGTATTAAGGAGAGGATGACCGGGGCCATGTATTGCGAGATTTTGGGGAACAACCTCCTTCCCTCAGTTAGAGCATTGAAGATGGGTCGAGGCTGGGTCTTCCAACATGACAATGACCCGAAGCACACAGCCAGGATAACCAAGGAGTGGCTCTGTAAGAAGCATATCAAGGTTCTGGCGTGGCCTAGCCAGTCTCCAGACCTAAACCCAATAGAGAATCTTTGAAGGGAGCTCAAACTCCGTGTTTCTCAGTGACAGCCCAGAAACCTGACTGATCTAGAGAAGATCTGTGTGGAGGAGTGGGCCAAAATCCCTCCTGCAGTGTGTGCAAACCTGGTGAAAAACTACAGGAAACGTTTGACCTCTGTAATTGCAAACAAAGGCTACTGTACCAAATATTAACATTGATTTTCTCAGGTGTTCAAATACTTATTTGCAGCTGTATCATACAAATAAATAGTTTAAAAAATCATACATTGTGATTTCTGGATTTCTTTTTTTAGATTATGTCTCTCACAGTGGGCATGCACCTACGGTGACAATTTCAGACCCCTCCATGATTTCTAAGTGGGAGAACTTGCAAAATAGCAGGGTGTTCAAATACTTATTTTCCTCACTGTATGTATATATATATATATATATATATATATATATATATATATATATATATATATTATATATATATATATATCCATTAACAAAGTTTTAAATGAACAGACCTTTAAAAAGCCAAACACAGTGTTTTGTTACAGTGTGCAAAGTCAGTTCATTTAAAACTTTGTACCAATTCATAAAGAATACAAAGTAACACACAGAGATGCACAATGACTCAGTTTAAAACTGGATAAAAATGACAAATAATTTCAGTGAAAGGTGAATGTGAAAGCCGGCCACCCAAAAATACTCTAATAATGTGACTAAGTCATGTAAACACTTTTAAACTTGACAAAGCGGCTCGCGAGACACTCTGTACACAGATGCTGAATCGATACAAGAAAGCACTTCTACACACAAGACCATTTAAGGAACACAAATCTGAGATAAAGCTGCTTAGGCAATGAAACAATAAAAAATGAATGCAGAGCTAATGTAACAGCCAGCTCCAGATTAATGAACTCAATGTTCCTGTTTTCTTGAATAATGCAACAACACATTAGCTAGGCTATATACTGTATTTGATACAGATGTGTGTAGTTTCCCCCCTCATCATGTGCCAGTTTAATGTTAAGAGTCACTATAAGAAACAAACACTGATCAAATTTCCTTATTAATGTACAAATCTAGTTCACTTTGCAATCATGTTTGATGCTGTATTGCTTTAACCAGTTCAGACTGGTTCTGTTCGCTGCTTCTGCACTTGATTTTGTACGTTAGATTCCTCTAGTTCCCAATATATGAGGAACAGACTGAACATTGAGCTCTTCTCAGGAAACAGAGAGCGGTGGAAATATGGAAGATTGTCTCTGCCATGGAATAAAACAGTTTAAAAGACAATTGCGATTTTATATCTTGCAATTCCAACTTTTTTATTCCGTAGCAGAAACAAGCTTTCATCCTTTTTTGAATTGTTTCCTAAAAATCCTTTAACGTTTCGTCTTAATGCATTGCAGTGAATTATATGTGAGCTGCGCTTGATAGTTCGCTATTAACAATATATGATGGATGCGTTGTCCACAAATCTTCGCTAATGATGACTATGATGAAACTATGATTGCACCTTTAACATCTTATTCTTTTCCGTAAAGTTCGCTTTGGCAGGCTGTTTCAAACTCCCAAAACAAACACCAAATGAACTTCATTTTGGCCTGATTTTGTTCGAAATGACTTCACACCAATTCATTCTTCAATTTTGCTTTTAATAGTTACTACTACTTTTCCTAAATTCCCCAATGGAGGATCCATGATCAAACAAACTTTACAAGGTCACTGTTCCACTCTGTAATTGCTGCTTGCATCTATAATCATACTTATATTTACATATTAATAATAAGTAAGTGATAAAAGTATATCAAATGAAATACTTAAAAAGTGGGGAAAAATATGATTAATCTTCTTGATAGTGGAGTTTGAGACCATTTTTCTTTCTGTGATTAGTTTAGACTGCTCTTTCTTATAATAGTTACTCTCTCAGTTTAGCATATGATGATGGATATGAACATGTCAAATGATGTAAACGATCCCCTGAGCCCGACCTGCCCGAGGTGTGTGTGTGTGTTTCATATGACTGATAGCCAGCTGAGATCAACAGATTTGCCCTTTTCACGGTTGTGTGTGAAGACATCAGTCTTTCTGAGAGATGAGAGAGGCACTTTGAGTTCGAACAACCCAACACACATGAATACTGTCTCAGTGTGCACACACACACACACACAGATCATCATCATCATTACTGACACTCTCTCGTCTGAAGTCTTCAGATCACATTATAGGAATATTTCAGGTCAGCAGCAGTTAAGCTCTAATGCCATTATCTGCATTGTCGATTTCCACAGAAAATCATCTCGACTCGTTTACAGTGATAAACTGACAGTAAAGCTTATGGGGCAAAACACTGCACCAGAATAAACACAAAACTCAAAGTCAAAACACTAAAAGCCATTGAAGCTGATAGCTTTCATTTGATGCATGCAAAGAAATCAGAAAGAAATGGTTCACTTAAAATCCATTAAACAGGAATATATCTGTAACCAGGTTCATCCGCCTAGAAAAGTAATTAAAGGACGACTTAAAGGACGATTTTAAACAGTTTGAAGCTCAAACAACACAGAACAATCCATAGGTGCTTTTACAAAACTCTGGATGCAATTGCCAAGATGCACAGAGATTCACATAAAAACATATGCGCTCAATTGAGGCCAGTGTTATTTCAGTATCACTGAGATACTAGTTTTAGGTAATATTTTGAATACATTTTATTTTTATGATTTCTTTGTCATTTTTTTTTAAAAAATGTAATGTGTCTATATAGATTTTATTAGTTTTAGCTATTTTAGTTCATCAAGCTAAACTAAATGCTAATGAGAAATGTTGGCTTGGCAACTATTTAATTATTTAATTTCACTTAAAGTTTATTTTATTTCAAGTAAAAAAAAAATATATATGGTTTTACATTCAGTTTCTATAATTATAATAATCCTGATTGAGGCAGACAGTTTTTACCAAAAACGTCTTTTATGATAGAAACACATTTACCGAAGAATTACCCTTCACTCTCAGAAAAAAAGGTACAAAAGCTGTCACTGGGACAGTACCCTTCAAAAGGGTTCTAATATGTACCATTTAGGTCCTAATATGTACACTTTTGGAACTAATATGTACACTTTTGGTACCAATATGTACCTTTGAGGGACTAATATGCACTCTTTAGGTACAAAGGTGTACCTTTTGAAAAGGTACCGCCACAGTGACAGCTTTTGTACCTTTTTTTATGAGAGTGTTGATGCGCAAACAAAAAAACTCATGTGACTTTTGTGATTGGACAACTGGACTATCCAGCGGACCAATCGCATCACAGCATCTCAAATGTCGTTCTGAAATGCCTGATGTCTGTCATCAAAATGATTTGGTCCTCCCAGATGCATCTCACACATTAGGCATCCGAACGAGAAAAAAGATCACAGATTGCAGCAACTTATATTTATATTACAGATATTTTGTACCAATTTCCCAGGAAGTGAAAAATTAGGTCTCTTGAACACATATGATGGAAACAATGCTTTAATCGCAAATAAGCGCTATTCCAATTATTCAACATTCACAACTATTCATAGCAATTTTTGAGACATTAATATCACTGCACGTATCTAATTCGTAACTATGAAGTAACTAATAAAAAAATTCTAATAAAAAAAAAATATTTTCCTCTATTTTTCTGCTTTAGTTAGTCTGGTTTACAGAAAGTCTGTACTATCATTTGTATTCTCACTTGTAAATCATGTTGGAGTAAAGAGTTTGCTTAATGAATACATGTTAATGTAAACAGTCACACAACGATAATTTAATTCCTCTCCCTTCCATCATAAATATTCAGCACAGATGGTTTCATATTCAGCTGTAGTTCTAATATGGATTTTCCATTACAGCTTTAATGTTACATGTACTTCACATTAATATGATTAATCGCAGTGATGTGCAATTGCAGACTGTTTCACAACTGTACAGAATTACACTGAGGTTTAATAATGTCTGTTAAACAAGATCAATCATGTTCAATATTAAAACCAGGCCACGCTTTTTACCCTAGTGAACGTTTCACAGCACTACATTTATTTAGGAATACATTTCTGTATAGAGACATTGAAAGTCTTGACTGCAAACATTTGAACAATTAATGGCAAGGGGGAAAAAATTGTTCAACAACATTTATTGAACGTATAATGGGGCAAGTTGTCACAATGAGAAGCTGCTTATTATTTGCACTGATTTAAAAAATAATGCCTTGGTAGAAATGAAATATCTAAAGTAAGAAAGTAAAAAAAAAAAAAAAGTATGTAACTGTATTATAGGTCATTTAACAGCAAATATATGCATATTATATACTGTAGTACCAGTCAAAAGTTTGGAAACATTACTATTTTTAATGTTTTTGAAAGAAGTCTCTTATGCTCATCAAGCCTGCAGTTAAAAAACAAAAACAAAACAAAAAACAGTAATATTATGAAATATTATTACAATTTAAAATAATGGTTCTCTTTTTTAATATACTTTAAAATGTAATTTATTTTTGTGATGCAAAGCTGAATTTTCATCAGCAAGTACTCCAGTCTTTGGTGTCTTATGATCCTTCAGAAATCATTCTAATATGCTGATTTATGATCAATGTTGGAAACAGTTGTGCTGCTTAATATTTTTTTTATAACCTGAGATGCTTTTTTCAGGATTATTTGATGAATAAAAAGTTAAAAAGAACTGTATTTATTTAGAATAGAAATCTTTTGTAACAATATACACTACCGTTCAAAAGTTTGGGAACAATAACTATTTTTTTAAAAAGAAATTAGTACTTTAATTCAACAAGGATGCGTTAAATTGATAAAAGGTGATGGTAACGATTTATATTGTTAGAAATGTTTTTATTTTGAATAAATGCTGTTTTTATGAATAAATGCTGTTAACGTTTTACTCATCAATGAATCCTGAAAAAGTATTCCAAAAAAATATATTAAACAGCACAACTGTTTCCATCATTGATAATAACTGAGTATCAAATCATCATATTAGAATGATTTCTGAAGGATCATAAGACACCAAAGACTGGAGTACTTGCTGATGAAAGTTCAGCCTTGCATCACAAAAATAAATTACATTTTAAAATAAATTAAAAAAGAGAACCACTATTTTAAATTGTAATAATATTTCATAATATTACTGTTTTTTTTTTTGTTTTTTGTTTTTTTAACTGCAGGCTTGATGAGCATAAGATACTTCTTTCAAAAACATTAAAAATAGTAATGTTTCCAAACTTTTGACTGGTACTATATATATATATATATATATATATATATATATATATTTATATTATGTATAGGCGGGCATTTATGGCTGTATTTTAGCAGAAGAAATGTAACTATAATGCGGTAAGTTGTCAAAATGGGAAGCTACTCATTGTTTGCACTAATTTGAAAAGAATGCCCTTTGTATTATAAAGTAAATATCTTAAGTAAAAAGTATATGAAGCTAATTAATACCAAAAAAAGTATTTTTACTATTATTAATATCTAAAAGTTTTAATACATTTAAAATGTCTCGCTTTTAAACTAGTTATAAATGAAAAATTGTCGCATATTAGCAGAATGAATGCACTAATTTGTAACATTATTTGCTGGATTGCATTCGTCCCTCAAACACATGATCATCTGGAGTCGCCGGGAGTCTGTTCCTCTTAAAGCGAGTCCTGCCTTGTGTTTTAATATTCCTTAGAAACCTCCACTAATCCTCAGAGACAAGCGGGAGGATTTCATCAGCTCTGCATATGTCTCATCTCATCTCAAACAGATGTGATGTTGCTGGCGACAGACAGTAATCGTGACACATGGAGCGCTGGGAGACCCGGTTCGCTGACGGCTGGAAACAACGCCAGGGCTTTTGTTCCTGGCTGGTTTGTCTGAAGCCTGTTATGGGAGGATAAAACCTGGGTTTGTTTTCATCGGCTGCTAATACAGATGCCACTTCTGAAGATCAAACTATCCGTGTTTCCCATATGGCTCTTAAAGGTTAAGCACTTCGGTGGGAATTAGTTCTGAGACGTATCGGTGTCTGATCGCCACACAAATACCTGACAGAGTTTATATGAGGTTAGAGAGAACAACCCTCTTTACAAGGTGGAAAGATCAAAGAATGATTGGATCTGACAAACCAATCCACGATCGCTGCAGATTCAAGATGATACAACCGCTTTTCATCATCTAATGGCCTTATATAAAGCCATGTTTGCATTCAATATGCATCTGATGGTCCATGAACGCTCTATCCATCTGAGACTGAAACTACAAGACTGAATCAGATGTGGGATAAAACTACAGTAAACATCTTTAAGCTGCCTCAGAATACATGCGGTGTGTAAGGGCTCTGGAGGAGAATTGATCCGGGCCACAGACGTGGATCCCTGAGGATCGGATGGATCAGACTCACACACACTCATTAGTGAGCAGTGTGTCCTGGGTAACAGATGCTGCTCTGGTGAACGTGTGGACGCTTTACTCAAACACTAGACGTGCAAATTAAAATTCAAGTGCACACACACACACACACACACACACACAGAGACGAGCTTTAGTTAATTAAACACACTCATGTGTGAAGAACACTTTAATTTACAGTTGTGTAGTGGACACACACGCCACCATCTGAGCCCTGACAAACACACACTTACTCCTGATCCTCACACACATCCAGTCCATGATCTCGGTTTCAAACCCTAGTGAGCTGTCTACATGAGCAACTCCCTTCTAAGGGGACGTTCACATTAAACATGCGTGCATAAGATTTGACTTGCACTGATTTAGTAGAGCAGAGAAGTCATACTTTAAAGAGGGCATATTGGCATATTAAGTCTTAATTTTGTTTTTGAGCTCTACTAGAACAGGTTTTCATGCTTGAATGTTTAAAAACACATCATTTTCCTCATATTCTCCATTGTTGCGGCTCCTCTCTTCCCAGTCTGTCAGTAACGCTCTGTTTAGTTCCTGTCTCTATGAAGCCCCTCCTTCTGAAAAGCACACTGTGCTCTGATTGGTCGGCTGGAGCAGTGTGTTGTGATTGGTCGAGCGCTTCGAGTGTGTTTGGGAAATGTCCCGCCCCTTCCCATAACACACTCGCCAGTTTAAACGCCAGTTTAACACACTACTAACTAACTCAACCAGGCCCCGCCCCTTTATTCTGCCTATTCATTATTTAAATGAGGAATATTGTGACGTGTTCGTTCCCGGAAGAAACTCAAGACGACAATGGAGGCCTTTCAAGGAGTTTAGAAAAAGTGACACTGATATAGAGAAGAACTTTGTGACTTCGCAGAGATTTTTTATGTTCAAACAGCAACATTACACACTAAAAGATGAACCTTTTTAAATACAACACAAAGAGCTATTGTGCTTCTTTCTAGTTTCATCTTACAGGTCAGGACGTCCGTATCCGCTGGAGGTGAGAAGTAAAAGTCGTCAGCCCAGATATCAACCTCAGAGTTCATTATTTGGTTGTTTCCTGCTCCATTTCTCACAGACACACACACACACTTTCTGCACACACTGTTCTTCATTGGTCTCATACAGTGAGAGTTGATTGTATTGCCTGAAGATTCAGTGCCACTGCTGCTCTAATGTAGTTTGGGAAGATGAGACATGCCTCTGAATTGTTATCATTATTGATTGAGTTTTTCTTATCTTTCCTTAGCTAACATCAAATATCAACTTTATACACACCTCTGTATACCGTGTGTGCTCCAATGAGTCCAAACGGTTGAGAATCATATCAAACCTGCCAATATCATGTTTGACTCAACATAAAAAGAAAGAAAAAGGATTTTGCATAAAGAAAATAAAGCCCATTATTTGTTTATTTTTGGATTGTGGCAATATAATATAATATATATTTTTTATATTTCATAGGTATTACATATATATCATTATTTTAATACAAATAGTGCTATATTATTTAAACTTATACATGATTTAAGTATTTATAATAGTAGTATTTGTTTGTATTGAGTTTAGTTAGTTTAGTTTTGCAATGTCCTTGATGTTTTTTTTTAAGTAAAAAAAGGGGGTTTAAAATAGGTTTCATTTTTTATTTGCAAAATAATGCTAAAATATAATATTATTTTTTATAAAAATTATATAACACAGTAAACCATGTTTTACACTGAGCCGATATTAAAATGTAAATGAGGTGCATTAAAGATGTTGGTCAGAGTTGCCATACCTTATTAAAAACCACTCACAAAATTTGAGTTTGCTATTGACCAGAAGCAATGCCTGATGTGAACCACTCCTCCAACACAAGATCTCAAATCAGACCACATCAACATCTAAACCTCAAGCCAGCTGTAGAGTACGGCATGGTTTGGAGCCGCTTTTCTCCCTCAGGTCCTGGAAATCTTGCTATCTTCAACGGAAAATGAATTTAAGTTTGCAAGCACATTATAGTAATAAGAGTGGACATTAATTAAAAGAAAGTAAGGCAATCTGTCTGCCAGCTGAAGGTCAACAGAAGTCGGTGACGCAACAGGAAAACAACCCAAAAAAATGGACTAAATCAACAATGAACGACTTCAACAGATGAAAAAACCTTCTGGAGAGAAACAATCAGAGAGATGATGTGCTATATCACCTGAAAGAGCGAGAAATCTCAAGAAAACTGCTCAAACCAAAGCCCTCTGGTGCTAAACTCCTCCTGACCAAGTCCAGGTCTGATGCACAATTACAGTAAAAACTCTATTGGTTATAAAAAATTAAGTTATATAATTTGCTAAATTGCACAGCTATCCAACTGCATCCGCATACATACAGTAGGTCACGTAAAGCGTTATATACTACTGTATATAGCAAATCTCAACAGCCTCTTTTTATTTTGTTACAAAATGTAACAATATTGTCGCCCAGCTCTTTACATAAAGTTGGGTTACACTTTATTTTAAGGTGTCATTGTTACAGTGTAAATATATATTTAAGTACTGAGTAATAATAATTAACTACATGTACTTACTATAGGGTTAGGGTAGGATTAGGTTTGGTTGAGGGTTAGTTGCATGTAATTATGCATAATTTTCTGTTATTGCTATGGTAAGTACATGTAAGTAACAAGGTCACCGTAAAATAAAGAATTACCTAAAGTTACATATGTCCTTGTTACATACGTTACATGTACTTACCATAGTAATAAAAGTAAATTATGCATAATTACATGCAACTAACCCTCAACCAAACCATAACCCTATAGGAAGTACATGTTGTTGCTTAATATTACCCAGTACTTAAATTTTGCAATAAAAATAAAGATTTTCTGTAAAGCTGCTTTGCAAAAATGTGTATTGTGAGAAGCGCTATACAGTTGGATTTGAATTGACTAAATAAGCCATTTTTGTTTGTTCTGGTTCTAGTAATATCATATCTCTCACCTTAAACTCCGTCTCTATGTTGGCGAGTCGTGCGAGTTCGTTGCTGAGCTCCAGAGCCGTCAGTACGGGATCTTCGCTGGACAGCGACAGGTAGGCGGCACTGGCGAGCCCTTTGTACGCGTTCATGCGCGACCTCGAGTGACTGAAAGAGTCGCGTCTCTGTTTCTCCGTGCACTCGTAGCACTTGCAGAAGTAGTCGTGCGGTCGCTCGATCCTGGCTCCTTTCATTAGCAGGATGTGTACGATCTCGTACTCCTGACAGTGAGCGGCCAGAATCACCGGCGTCACGTCGTGCGAAAAACGCGTCCCGTCCTCGTCGTAGGCGTAGAAGTCGTCGTCCCTCAGCTCCTGCTCCAGCGGGCTCAAAGTCAGTCTCAAACCGCCCGCGAACGCCGGATGAGCCAAAATGGCCTCCACGATTCGCACGTAGCCTTTGCTGATCGCTAAAAGAAGCGCGTCGCCCACGCGAGCCATTCCGTCTTTCTTCAGGAGGAGCTCGGTGACCTCCAGGTGCTCATTGCCGACTGCCAGCTGTAACGCGTTTTGACCCATGTAGTCCACGCAGTTGAAGTTGAGTGTTTTGGACTCGTCCAGCATCTTGCGGACGACAGGAATGTTCCCGTACTCCGCAGCGTCGAGGAAACGCTCCTCCTCCACTGTGAGACTGGAGCCACGTTCGTTGAACATGTAAGCGGGGCCTCGGATGGCCTGGCGACGGCCCTTCTCTCGCAGGGTGGTGTGCCTGCGATTCATGACCTCTGACCTGAGAGAAAAAGTTTAAACATAAATTAGTAAAGAGTTAGTCGCAGTACATATTATTTGTAATGAGATACAGAATATTCAATGAAGAACTTGACTTCATCCATCAATAAGTTAAAGTGCCCCATTACACTGTTACCTTTCATGCAGAGATGTTTGTGAATGTAAAAGCTCTTCAAAGTTTCAAAGGCCAAAGTGCAGATAAATAGAGTTATTGTGTCCCAAAAGAAAGAAATGATTCTGAACTGCCTGAAACAAGTTGTCAGTAATTCCAGTCTTACTTCCTGCATGAACCTATGTGGGTGTGTAACTAATTTGCATAATTCCAGCCTATGGTTTTAATTGGCTGTCCGTAAATTACACCTACTTTGCCCCGCCCACAAACACTATAAGACCAACGCTACTTTTGCGTCATCGAAGGGCAACGCCCCTTTTTGGGGGAAAACAAACGGATTCCCCTGTGAACAGAACTCGCTCTAGATCTGCAAAGTTTGAAGTTTCTTGATAGCAAAAACATACACACAAAAACATGGCACAAACATACACACACTCTTTGCCGACCGAGGACCGCGAGCGGTATTTAAAGAAGCTACTGGATACGGGGTTAAAGATGTGTCCCTTTGAAATGGTCGAAAACTGGATTAATGACCCCACGCAGTGGCCAAATGTGGACTACTCAGACGTCTACCACTATCTCGTGGAATCACCAAGTAAGTAGCCTATTTTTCTGTCATTAACACACTCACAGTATGACAAACTAGACGATGAGGCCATGTCAAGAGGAGTCGGTGGTTTACTTGGATCATATTTCACTTGATTTAAGCTATTGACATAGTTAGCTGCTAGCAGATAAGTTACGTGATTAGCTCTCACTATGCTTGGCTGTTAACTGATTTTACTGTTGAAATAGTGGCAGGCTAGGACTAAAGTGGACTTAGCTGGTTTCTGCTTGTGTCTAGAAAGTGCTAAGACTTTGAAAGTTGTAAAAAGGTTTACCTAGTACGGTAAAATATATATGGGACCAATGTATGTTATGTATGTATAGGGCTGTCAAATTGGATTTTGTGACATTACGCTAGCTAGACTATCTAGCCTAGAAGGCTTGATCTACTGCCGTTCGTGTTGTTACATATAACGTTAGCCCAGAGCAGTGGTCGTCGAAAAGTCATATAGGCCTAGTGCTAATCTTGATAGAGCAGACACCACTATAGTCAGAAATGATAAACAATGTAGGCTATGTAACTGTTTGTGTCTGACAGGCCTGTACACATCGGAAACAATGAAAAACAAAAGGTCCCTGGAGGCCCATAAGTTTTTCGTCAGTGGTTGGGTCCAGGCTGTTTTACACATAAAAACAGACAAGTGCTTTGTTTTCAAAAGCAGTGTTAAACCTTCTTGGAGGGTGACTAACAAGCCCCACAACACCTGGGTAGCTGTGGAAAATAGTGGCAAAGTTAGAGCAGCTCACTGCGACTGCATGGCAGGGTAAGAGATCCATACCCTACAAAGCAAAAAGGCAGTAACTACGCAGAGTGCAGAACTGAGAAAAATTACTTTAAAGTTATCCTGTCATCCAGCTTAAGTAGTTGTAGGTAGATTATTGGACATGTGGCTGTTTTGTTACTTTATATTAGCTTATTCTTTGTATATATCAATCCTCATATTTAATTTGATATTTTACCCCTATTTTGCAGTTACTGTATTCTTGCTTTGTATTACTTACCAAAAACGTGGCACCATACCAAGGAAAAAGGCAGTAACTACAGATTCTCCTAAAACTATTACCATTTTCTCCAAAACGACACACATTTGAGATAAGATGTTTTGTCACATAACAAAGGATGCCTTGAATGTCATGAAAATGATAATTCATTTTTGACCAAAAATACAGTTACTGCCTTTTTGTTTTGTAGGGTAGGAAAAAAAAAGTGGTTGACTTGTGCTCATGTTTTCGTGGAATTGACACTGTCTTTTTTGTTTTTTACCCAAGACTAGGGGAAAGCTGTTCCCATGTGGGTGCAGTTCTGTATAAATTGGAAGCTTCAGTCCGCCTGGGCATCACCACCACTGTAAGTACCAGTATAGCCTGTCAATGGAACGCTGTTTCTACAAAAAAGGTTGAGCCATCAGAAATCCACTCAATAGATTTTGGAGGCAGTGGCAGGAGAGTCATAGGCAAGGTCAAAAGACCCATCCCCAAAGCCTCAGCAAGCCAACAGGCACAATTTTTACAAATGCTAGACGAGACAGGTGAATGTCCTGTGGTGCTGAGTACTTTCAGTAAATATGCAGGCTCCACACCACACCACTCCTCGTGGTTTGAAACACTAACCTTTACCAAGGAAGAGGCAGACAGAGTGGAGGCAGAGACTGTAATGCAGGCAGCCTGTAAGGCCTGGCGCAGGCACCGAGTAGGAAGAATCACCAGCTCATTTGCTCACACTGTTCTTCACACTAACCAAGAGAAACCCTCAAACACTGTAATCAGAACAATCATGTCAGAGGCTAAAAACATAAATAGTCCTTACCTTAAGTGGGGAAGAGACAATGAAAAACATGCCCTAGAGACCTACAAATATGCACTGGGCATTGGCCCAGCCACTGACCAATTATCTACCAACATATTGACAACTGAAGATGTATGCAAAGTGCATGAAGGATTAAGAGTGGACAGATCAGGCTTTAGAATCAGCCATGAAAGACCATACTTTGGTGTATCATGTGACGCCTATGTGTCATGTGATTGTTGCGGCAAGGGAGTGGTGGAGGCAAAGTGTCCGTATAAGTGGGCAGGTCAGCAGTCAGTTAGCTGGACAGATGATGAGAAAGGGCACCTTTCCACATTGTTTTCTTTGAAGCCCAACCATGCTTACTACACTCAGGTACAGTTTACTCTGCAAAGGCAAAGCTATACACAAAGAAATCAGTAGCTGTCAACAGAATTGTGACATTCTTTAACAAATACTGTAGGCACATTTTAATAATACTTCCTTTCCCTCTTCCTCCTTGCAAAAGGTTCAGCTGCAAATGTTTGTGTGTGCAGCACAGTATGCAGACTTTGTTACTTGGACCCCACAGCAGACCACCATCTTTAGAATCTTAAAAGATGATGAATTCATTCACGGAATGGTGGACGTGATCAGCAGATTTTGGGCAAAACACATCCACCCACGATTGATGACAACAGTGCTACAAAGTGAGGTGAGAAAAATAATAATCTTTTTTAAATAATCTATAAAAAAATAGAGACACTATTGAACATATTTTAGTATTTATTGAATAATACTTTGTGACATGTTTACAAGTGCTGCACAATCTCTGTACGAATAATAGTATTTGTTCTTGAAATAAAAATATATATATACAAAAGAAGTGTGATAAACCAATTTTACCCTCACAAGGGTTTGAAAACCAGACATAACAAAAATGTACAAATAACAATAAATACTACTTTAAAGGGATTGTTCACTCAAAAATGAAAATTCTGTCATCGTTTACCCACCCTAAAGTTGTTCCAAACTTGTATGAGTTTCTTTGTTCTGCTGAACACAAAGGAAGATATTTGGAAGAATGTTTGTAACCAAACAGATCTTGGTTCCCATTGACTTCCATAGTAGGAAAAAATGTATACTATGGTAGTCAATGGGGACCGAGATCTGTTTGGTTACAAACATTCTTCCAAATATCTTCCTTTGTGTTCAGCAGAACAAAGAAACTCATACAAGTTTGGAACAACTTGAGGGTGAATAAACGATGACAGAATTTTCATTTTTGGGTGAACTATCCCTTTAAGTATATATATATATATATATATATATATATATATATATATATATATATATATATATATATATATATATATATATATATATATATATATATATATATATATATATATATATATATAAAACAAGTGCTGCACAAACATTTACACGTTTGTTAACTGTTGCTTGCCCTTGGTTTTTGTCCCGTGCAGACTGAACCAGAACATATTTTAGTATTTATTTAATAATACTTTGTGCCATGTTTACAAGTGCTGCACAAACATTTACAAGTTTGTCAACTGTTGCTTGCCCTTGGTTTTTGTCCCGTGCAGACTGAACCAGACAGCGAGGGAGTGGACCGTCAAGGATGTGAAAGCGACCTTTCAGCACACCAATCACCCGCTCTGTAAGGACGACAACAACAAAAAAAGGAGCGCTTTTGTAAATTGACTTTTCAAATAAAACGGCATTACAATAATAAAATAATAATTTACTTACCAATATGAATCCGGATGTTTGACTTCCTACGAGACATTTCCACCTCTCTCCCAGGTAACTGCTTCCTCCCTTTTGTGAATGATGGTGTTATCAGCTCGACACCGAGTAGGGCAAAGTCATCCTGGAGTGTAAACCCCCTGTCTGCCAATATCTAGAGATAAAAAAAAATCCACCATAATATTGCATTGTATTTACTTTGTTCTGCTTTCTCACCAGAGGGTGGTGACATGACACCCTAATCAAATGACATGCATGTGGTTAGTTGAGATACACGTAATTCCAAGTTTACCTGATCACCTGGAGAATGGTACACTGAGGACAGGAATCCTGACTGTCGAACAATATGCACATCAGAGGCCCTTCCTCCCCATCCATTTGACAAAAATGTAATGCTGCCAGATGGACTGCATGCTATTAAATATTTCACTGTTGTCCATTTCTTGTAGTTAGAGTATGATTTTGCTCTAAGAAAGGATACATAATAGCAATGACATAGCCTTTTATTTCAATATGGGATGTGAGAGTGTGTAAAGACATTTCTTGTGACACTCACCTAGCTTTAAGGTTGCTGGGGTACTCTGTCCTGATTTCAAAACAATCTATGATTGCTGTGAGTCGTGGGAACTGGGCCTTCATTTCTGGAGGTATCATTGAAAAACATTCCCTATCAGGCCAGTGAACTAAAAAGGAAATTTTCCCATACATCAGGTCAAGCCATCGGATAAAAATTTGCCTGACAGTTGTTTGAGGCATTTTCAGAACGTGACTTGAGAAAAAAAAGGATGGGTTTTGACGTAGTTTTATCAGTGTAATAAACAGCTGGTCCCGTGGTGGAAGGGAGATGGAGCCTCGTCTCTTCACGAACTGATTAAGAAATGTAAATAGGCTCAAAAACATCGTCCAGCTGAGTCCAGTCATCTGTCGGCACTTTCCATCATTTCCCTCCACAGAATAAGATGACAGGCAGTTCCTTGACTCACGCATCTCATCAGGGACATCGTCAGCATCATCATAATCGTTGTCAGCTGGGCAATGGCCTTCATCGAGAACTAATGAGAAGAAGTTGCTTTAGCCCGCACATCTAACCCCAATCCAGCTTTAGCCTGACCATCTTAATAAAATCTCAACGAGTGCATGTCATTAAACTTACTTGTAGGTAGATCTGGGCTCACAGCAGTCGTTTTTGCCACCTTGCGTTTGAGAAGGGGTGACGTCTGCTCACGTTTCCTGGCGTGTTTATACCTATTTAATTTCTGGTTTGGGTCTGCCACAGTACGGTGAGGAAATATTGTGGGCACAAAATCCGGGTGCAGGGATTCTTTAACATGGCTTCCTGGAATTGGTTCAACATTGTAAAATACCGTTTCAATACATTCAATACACAGCATGCATATGAAAACTAGGCGGTATCCTAGCTGCCTAGCCATAACTAGATGCTATCTAGCACTAACTGGCTTAGCAGCTAGTTGATATGGAAACGAAATTAAAGCCAGTAACGTTAACTAGCAAGTAAGTTACACTACTTCATGTTAGTTTTGAGGGGATGAATTAAATAATCGGCTTACCTGTTATGAAATGTTTCCCACATACATATGTGTAAGGGGACTTTGGGTCCCATAACCCTCCATCTGGTGCTTCCCTCTTTATCGCCTGAAGCCATAACATTCTTCTTTCCGCTTGTTTTATTCGGCATGGTAAAGGTGTAAATTTTAAACCAGGGTTTTTACAAACATTTGAGGTGCAGCTCACCACGCAACAACTTTTGGGCATGTTATTTTTGTTCTTCAGTTACCGGAGTAAACAGATTTCAAATGTCTGTTGAGCGAGTTCTGTTCTCAGGGGAATCCGTTAATCCGTTTGTTTTCCCCCAAAAAGGGGCGTTGCCCTTCGATGACGCAAAAGTAGCGTTGGTCTATAGTTGTATCTGAGACTGGAAGAGTTTGGTTCATGTCGAGAAGACGCTGTTTTCTGCTGACAAAGCAAATCCACTTTGATGAGATTGATATGATAAAACACACGCCATCGTTACTGTTCGTATCACTGTATATCAAGAGCTGAGATTCAGATATGCTAATGAACATTTGGTTTTGGACACGCCCTGTAAGTGTTCGACCAATCACAACAGACTGGGCCACTAGACCAATGAGAGCAGAACCAGTTCTCTGAGAGGCGGGGTTTAGAGAGACTGAATCCTTGATCGAACCATTTCAGACACTGAGAGAAAAGAGCTGATGCTGCACTGGATATTATGAGAAAAATAAAGTGTGTTTTACATTGGATGCATGTAAACCTATTTTTCACAATTCAATATAGCATGCACAAAAGGACCAGGAGCATTTTAAGAAAGTAAATAAAGTCAGTTTTTCTGCTACCATTTAACTGAGATATAAACCAGTATTTATATCAGAGTATATGTATATGTTTATTATATCTGTTTAGTATATTATATCAGAGTATGTTTGTTTATAGTTAGATTACCTAGTTCGATTAGTTAGATTACCTTTTTTATAAAGGCTGTGTATCTATGTATACGTAACACATACATGTCTCTACATATCGCAGAATAACAATAAACCTCACCTGACTTGATTTTACAGTTGCTACCTAAAGCTAAAAAGAGAGTATAAAAAACTTAGTTGTTAGAAAGTTAGTTGCAAAGGCAAAATTTTCGTTTAGCTGAAGTACTAAAATATAGACATAAAAAAAAAATCACAACATTAAAAAAAAAAAATTATATATACTTTATATATATATATATTTTTATTTTTTATTTTTTTTATGAAAAGGAAAGTATAAAAATAACCATGTCGAATAAATACTATGATAAAATAGTAATGATACTAAAATAACATTGGGAAAACAACACAAACTAGCAGTAAAAGGCTGCAGCTAAAGAGTTTAAATGAGTGTTTAATTCAACTAGTCTAATCTGCTCTGTTCACTGCACAGCACGAGTTCAATCCATGACTGTTTGTCAATAGACTGATGGCCTAAAACAGCCAATCACAGCTCTGCTTTTAGAAGTTGCTAAATTGGCCTTTCACACCACATGAGTCAATCATGACCTATGATTGGACCAATAATCAATGACATCAGAGATCAGCTCGGGCAGCTTTTTCTATAGATCTCACACTGCCGTGCACGTGATGTTCAAGAGTGGGACCAAAAGCTAAGAAATTGCCATGATTTCAACAATTTTGAGATAAAATACACACACTTGTGTTTTGTCATTTAGATGAGAGTGAGGGTGGACACTTTAAAAATGACATGATGATTGCAGATGCTATATTTGTTTAAAAAGCATATCAATTTTAGTCCTCTTGATCACAGTCTTGTCTGAAATTGCACACATATACAAAAGTGCCTCTGGAGAAAATCTATTTACTCAGCACCGACCAATTACACACACACACTGCTTATGCAGCATTGTAAACGGAAATATACACACACAAACACATGAAACATACATGTGCAGCGAGCAGATCAATGCAGTCTGGTACATGCTGTGCTGCTCTGAACATTTTATTTCTAAATGCTTTCAAAATCTGACAGCAAACTGCAGCAAGTCACAACCTGCTACAAAACAAAAACACTGTCTGCTTTTATGAAAATACACACGAATACACAATAAACCCAGAGAGAGAAAATCTAAAGTTTCCCAGTTAGACACAATCATTGAAGCGTATGTTGTTTAATTAGTGGTGTTTATTAAGTCAAGCATAACTATTATTGTTGCTGATATTTATATGTGTGGTGTGATCAAATCTTAAAAACTAAGTATTAAATCAGTGTGTGTCGTCCTGTAGCGTTTGTGAATGATTCTTCAAGAACATAAAATTGCCCAAGCGATATTACATACATAATGTCCCAGCAAGACATTGGGAACCATTAACAATGCTCATGGAAACCACTTTCTTCATAAAATGTAAAATTGTAGATATGTCTATATAGTGGGGTGGCCCATCAGTTAACTGACACTGTGCTCCTCAGAGACGGATAAAAGGCTGAAGTGATAAAAAGACATGGGAAAGATGATTACACAGCGCTCTGACACATCAAACGCAGAAAAGAGCGGGTGAAAATGGAACCAATTCAAACAGCACGAGTTCCCCGAGGGAAATGAAAGAGCGTCGCACTCGAGAGAGAGCCATGCTGAGCGCAGACAGACAGCTCTGTGTGTGTGTGTGTGTGTGTGTGTGAGGTCATTCAGATCCTCAAGATACGTCTGTCTCTCTCTCGCACAGTTACAGGTGCATGAGTTCTGCCTTCAGTGGTGTCTGATTAAACCTGTGGGATTTCTGTGGCGCCACTAGTGGCACCAAATGGAATTGCAAAACAAATTAGATTTGTAAATTTTCTGAAGAAAATGTTAGCATTATTTACTTAATCCATGGTTCATTCTATAATCCAAAAAAGTTAAAAGCATTGCAGACACCAGCTATATGTTTGCTGCTGCTGTGCGTTGCTATGGTGTTCTGGGTGGTTGCTAGGTGCTTTGATATGATGCATTATGCACTGGTGAGATCTACATATGTAAGACATAACTTTGTATTAATGACATATGACACACAGATAGAGCTGTTGTTGTTAAATATAAAGTTATAAATGACTGTCATGTCAATCTAAATTTCTCATTACACTCAATGTCTGTGAAGTGGTGCAGGACAGTCCATATTTCCACAGACTGCTTGTTTTATGTGCGAAAAGGATCATTTTTAATGCTTGATAATGTAAGCAGCACGGCACAAACCTTTGTTTGCTCGTCGTCTCCTAATTAGGACCAGAAATAGATCAATATTAAGTCTGCTTTTTAAAACAAAGAAAAGGGGGATGGTTACTATGTGCCAACAGCGGAAACTCTGTATATTTGTGCGGTTTATGCATGTCAAATGACTAAATCTGATTTTAAGGTTTAATCTCACATCAACCCAACCACTTTATTTAGCGTTCATGTAAACACTATGTTCGGATTCATCAATCAGAATAATTTCATTCCAATTTAAACAAAAGGTGTCCATGTAAACATAGCTATTGATTTACATACATATTTAGCAGAATATAAAATTGAGTCTGCCATTGTTCTCCCAAACAGGTTCAAACTCACTCCACTGACTTGCGGGCTGCTTAAACAAACAGATCAATGTTTTAAAAGCATCGTCAGGAAGTCAAACTACCAATGCAGTGAACATCGGCACAGGAGAAAGCATGTATAACACACATCTGCTTTAATGACTATATGATGTGCTTGAGTCTGATCTGACAGTTCAGGATTAATATGAGTGAAGTTTAAACAGGGAATGATTTATGCGCCCATCCATATGGAGAAAACGTGGAGCTGATTATCTCGACGGACACACACTCACAGAGAAAGAATAATATGCAAACTTTTTTTTCTATCCTTTCATCCTACTGTATAGATCTCCTCTCATTTTTCTCTCTGCTCTCTTGTACCAGCATCAGCATATAGATAGAGCTTTTGCTCCTCATCAGCACAAAGAATGAAAGGACCAGCTGGAATTACAATGAGAGAGAGGAAGACTACAAGCCAGAGAAGTGAGACAGATGAAACAGAGCGGAAAGACTGAGATAAAAGAAGTGATGACCCTCTTTACAACGCTTTGAAATTATGGAGGTTCTGTTGATATTTTATGCTGGGGGAAAAAGGAAGAGAAAAAATTAGGAAGTAGAAGCTGCGACCAGGACGTGACCAGGGTTTTTAAACATTAATAACATTAACATTAATATTAAATAAACACTGAAAGTGGCCGGCTCCTACTTACAATACAACACAAACATACAAGAGCACAAACATAGTCCACACGAGCAGCTCCGCTCCCTTCTAAGGAAGCGTCCTCACATGTCACCTGACTGAAACACCCTACATAGTGCACTTCTCATGTGAAGCACACAAGACATTAAGTCAATCTTAAAGGGGTGGTTGATTATGATTTGACTTTTCTAACTTTAGTTAGTGTGTAATGTTGCTGTTTGATCATAAACAACATCTGCAAAGTTACAATGCTCAAAGTTCAAAGCAAAGGGAGATATTTGCTTTTAAAGAAATCGCTTTTTAAGGACTACAACAAACGGCTGGTAGAGACTACACCACATTCCTCCCGGGTTAGTGACATCACCAACCCTAGAATTTACATAAACCCCGCCCCCTGAACACGATTTATAGATTATCAAGACAGAATATGCTAATCAATGGCTAGAAGATAACTACACATAAGCTTCATAAATTCATCAACTAACCATTCAGAAATGTCCTGTTGCTTCTACATGTCGTCACTTCTTCTTGAGTCTCTCCATCATTGTCTGACTCCAGTTTGAACATAAAAGGCTAAAAGTTTTAGAAATTTTCAGTGCATGTCTGTGTGAGTGCAAGCTGTTGAAGCCCAGCCTCCAAATTCATTTTTCATTCATTTTTCAAATTCATTTGCTCCCTTTAACTTCGGCATGTTGCTGATCTAACTGCACAATTCGCTAAGCAGAGAAATACATAACAGACATACACTATATTGCCAAACGTTTTAGGATGTCTGCTTTTACATGCACATGAACTTTAATGACATCCCATTCTTAATCCATAGGATTTAATATGGAGTTGGCCCACTCTTTGCAGCTATACCAGCTTCAACTCTTCTGGGAAGGCTTTCCACAAGGTTAAGGAGTGTGTTTATGGGAAAGCGCATTTGTGAGGTCAGGCACTGGTGTTGGACGAGAAGGACTGGCTCGCAGTCTCCGCTCTAATTCATCCCGAAGGTGTTCTATCGGGTTCAGGTCAGGACTCTGTGCAGGCCAGTCAAGTTCCTCAACATCCATATCTTTATGGACCTTGCTTTGTGCACTGGTGCGCAGTCATGTTGGAACAGGAACATCCCCAAACTATTCCCGAAAAGTTGGGAGCATGAAATTGTCCAAAATGTCTTGGTATGCTGAAGCATTAAAGGAGAACTCCGGTCAATTTTAACATTGAGGTCATTTTTTTGTAAATTTGGAGTGCTGTCAATACAGAGAACAACGACAAAAATCGGTGTTGCCTACACCGTCTTATCCTCTTTTTAAAATTTGCACCCTGTTGACTTCAGTGGGGCAAGTACTAAACCTGCTTTTAGCCTCTTAACATCCTTGATGTGTCATTACAAGTGCACAGGTCATGTGAGTGATTCCTTCGGAGTGAACGCGGGTCAATCTGACTGCAGTAGATGTGAAAGATATGAATAAAAATGATATTTATTTAGCCAGCGCTCATACCTGTATTTACATCCTGTTTTCGGTCAAAGTCCATAGTAATCGATTGTCGAGTTCACGCGCATTGGTTTAGTTGTTCTCTGTATTGACAGCACTCCAAATGTACAAAAAAATTAGCTCAATGTTAAAATTGACCGGAGTTCTCCTTTAAGAGTTCCTTTCACTGGAACTAACTCCTGAAAAACAACCCCACGCCATAATCCCCCCTCCACCAAACTTTACACATGGCACAATGCAGTCAGGCAAGTACCGAACAGAACACGTCTCCATTTGTCTAGAGTCCAGTGGCGGCGTTCTTTACACCAATGCATCCGACGCGCGTTGCATGTAAGGCTTGGATGCAGATGCTCGGCCATGGAAACCCATTCCATGAAGCTCTCTACACGCTGTTCTTGAGCTAATCTGAAGGCCACATGAAGTTTGGAGGTCTGTAGCTGTTGACTCGGCAGAAAGTTGGCAACTTCTGTGCACTGTGAGCCTCAGCATGACCCCGCTCTGTGATTTTATGTGGCCAGTCACTTCATGGCTGAGTTGCATTTGTTCCCAATTGCTTCCACTTTGTTATAATACCACTAACAGTTGACCGTGGAATATTTAGTAGTGAGGAAATTTCACGAATGACCTTATTGTACAGATGGTAACCTATCACGGTACCACGCTTGAATTCACTGAGCTCCTGAGAGCGACCCATTCTTTCACAAATGTTTGTAGAAGCGTCTGCATGCCTACACTGTAAATGATTTCTGTTGTTTTCACAGCATTATACTGTTTTTCTCAACAGTTTATTGCTGTATAACCTATGTACAGTATGTTACTGTAGATTTAGTTGCTTTCACAGTATTATTTTGTATTTTCAACAGTTATGTACTGTGCACTCAGTTGACAGTATGTTACTGTAGATTTTCAATGCATTCTGGGAAATTATTAGTTACTGTAAATCTAAATACAGCAGTGCAAATTGACCGCGAAAAACACCACACACAATTCCACAGGACTACTAACATTATCCTTACAAAAAACATTTCCAGGACTGGGTCCTACAGTCTAACAGTCTTAATTTCTGTCAGTGGGGGTGCAGGAGAGCGCGTTTACTTTGAAAGAGTTTTTCTGTTGTGACTCAGTGCATCGTCACGTCTTTTCTGCCGACCTGGAACTTCGTCATATGGTAAGTAATAAATCTTAATATGTGTATGTGTTCGAACTTCTAGCTAATAACTTTAAAGTTTTTTAGAGAATAGCTGACCACGATTTCGATGTTTAATTTATTCTCAACATTTTACTATAAGCTGTCTACAGTATGATAGGCTACTCTATGTTTCAATGTAGTTTGGGACATGTTAACCTACTGTAAATTTAAATAGAGTAGTACGAAATGACCGCGAAAAATAACCACAAGCTGCCATTTTATGAAGAAATCTTTAGTTCCCTGAGTAGCCTAACTTTGAGAGCGCAGGCCTTTGCATCGCGTCGCTGTGTCTGTCGGCGAAGTTTTCGCCATAAATATCTGGTTAGTGATGAATCTTTATTATTATTTTTTTATGCAAACTAAATAGTAGCAGGTTAACGTTTAGTTTAGAAGAAGAACTGCCCGCGGCTTATGTTCTACGCCTCGTTTAAGTCAGAAGCGTATTTCCCATTGTTGATAGCTAGCCTACTTGATTAATAAATGTGATTTTATTAACATAAATTGCATATGTAGCCTCTTATAAGGTCAGAATGATCTAATAATTTTGTTATTTACCATTTTAAGTCGGTGGAAGTGCCCGCGCGTTCATTATTTTATATCATACGGTTTATCAAATCGATCAATATATCCTGAAATCGGATACCCAAGGTTAGGATTCGGATTCTTGTTATAAAATTAAATTTTCGATTCCTCTTATTGATTTATTCGCGCTTATTTTCGTCTAAATCAGAATTTTCTTTTACACGCCTGTGAGGACCTGACCTGGCGATCTGCCAGGACCTTGTGCAGTTGACTCAGTCAGTGTTCATTCATACACTTTTTTTACAAATTGATTTCTATTAGTAACACTAACACCAATGGGTTTTTATTTTGCACAAGTGATGGTTTAGAGCTTATCCCCTATTGTGATGTGACTTATTACAGATTATGCTATATTGTGATCACTCTTGATTCAGTAAAATATTTTTTATTTTTTTGTAGGTTTCTTGTCAGGATAAATCCTGAAAATTCGAAATGCACATCACAGTTCCAGGTGAGCAGAAAGAGTGGGAAGGTTGTTCGGAGGAAGACCATGGCCTTGAATCCACACGTTGCATCTTACATCAGGGACTTTGCAGAATATGATTGGCAAAATCATTAAGGTAAGAGTAATATTAGGGATGTGCAGTGGAGTCCATATCTGTAGAAATGATTTGTGTCTGAATCTGTATTTAGAAAAAATCCAAAAAGGGTGGAAATGACTTAAACCATACATTTTTCAAATTGATAGTCTGTTTTAAAATGTAATTATGTTCCCTTTACAGTTTCCATTTAACAAATATGCCTTGTATAAGTCAAAGAATTCATATTTTTATATTATAATTGTAACATCTCTTTAAATAAGTTTTAATTAAAATATGAAATGGTAAAAATAGGGTTGAGTGATATGGTAAAAAATCATCTTGATAAAATGTTTCATATCAGTCAGTGTTGATAATTATCACAATCAATGTCAAATATTTATTTCTTTTAAGTTTTAAATGTTCTCAAACATACATTAAATAATGAAGACAACAGGTAAAGTTGTCCTGAAATGTATATGTATATTCATATAATGAAATGTAATAGGGGTGGGAATCTTTTTGATTCTACGATTCGATTCAAATCTATTCTTGGGGTCACGATTTGATTCAAAAGAGGCAGTACTTTTGAAATTGGGAATTCTCTTTTGAATCAAATTTCAATTTGATATACTGTATGCATAGAATAGAATTAAAATATATGATCAAATCTAAAATCAAATCTATGCATATCTTAATGAAATTTGATTCAAAATCGAGAATCGAACAGCAGAGAAATGAACAGCAGCTACTGTTAGTCCTAATCAAGTGGGAGTTATTTAGTTTAAACACACCTGAGACACACCTCATATCTGCGTTAATTTAATCTAACCCGCTGCCGCTCAGCGTTCACATTAGCCTCTCACGGCGTGAGCTCACGCACGTCTTTTTCATCATTAAAATGAGTAAGAATCAAATCGACAGACATGACTATGAAAGGAACTGACTATAGTAAGCATCGTAAGCCTAAATTGATCGTAGAGACCATTGGTGGTAATTGTTCTATAATCAATTTAAGGTTACAATACTTTGGGGAAACGCAGCCCTGATCAGTGACCGATTGTTTGGAGTCAGAGATATAGAATATGGGCCATTGCCTTCTCAATATTTATTACTTTAGCTTCTGATACAGGACATGTTCATTCTCTTTTACAGAGTATTTGTTCGTTACCACAGAAAACCGTTTGCGTGTCCATGTTGAACGTGTTTCTTGTATGTAAAAACTAAAGTAGCCTACCTAAGCTATTTTCTGTGAATGTGCGAGACTTCCGGTTCATTACCCACTATATGGAAATAACGAGATGAATAACAAAGTGCTGTAAATGATAAAAATATTTGTGCTATAAACTGTTGACAATTATGACAAATTCAATACATCAAAATATCAAGAAGCATAACAAGCTTTTTTGTACTGCTAGAAATAACTGTAAGCAGATGACACCGGAAGCCAGACACATTTCATTTACAAATGGCCATGCCCACTGTAAAAATAAGGTGGATACCATAGGCAAAAAAAAAAATCTCCTAAAAAGGTGTTGATAATGTGAGTTAGGTTTTTTTGATTATTAATTGTATGTTTTGCCTCTGATTGATTTGTGCTTATCATTCCTTGCAGGATTATCAGAAGTGTTGTCGCTCTTCTTCCACTTGACACCATCACTACCCTCCTCACCTGGCCTTCATCCTCACCTGTCTTGCTTTCTTTCTAAGTTTCTTTTTTACCTGTTCAGGATCATTTTTGCATGAATTGAAATACATGAATTGTTCACTGATTTTAATTATTAATTATATATTGTTCATTAGTCTTATTTTAAAGCAGATTTTTATTGTTGTGTTATATTACATTATTATTACTAATGTATTGTTTAAAAATACACAATAAACCTTGTTGTGCAGTTAAAGCTTCAATTGTTCTTTTTTCTATTTCCCATTAACAGTTAAAATAATATTCCTATATTAAAATAATATTCCTATAATAAAATATTAAAATAATAATAGCACTATAAAAGTCATAAAATAACATTTCATAACTGTATAATACTATACAGTATTATTACAAATCAACGGTGTAATACTGTGTTTTAACATGGTAAAAAAATACAGTAAAATAATGTATTTAATTTTACAGAATGCTTAACAGTACTGTATTTAGTGTTACAGTAATATTACTGTTGAATGAAATACAGCAACTACTGGATAATTGTTGCCAGTAAGTTACTGTTGATTTGACAATAAATTTTTTACAGTGTAGTGCTTGATTTTATACAACTGTGGCCATGGAAGTGATTGGAACGCCTGAATTCAATGATTTGGAGGGGTGTCCCAATACTTTAGGCAATATAGTGTACATCATTATCTGATTATATAGTCCATTTTGTAACAGACTGAACCATTTTTAGCAATACCTTTCTGCAATTGTATTACATCACAGCTTTTATTTATAAGAATGCATTTGGGTGTGGCTTATTCAAACCAATCTGAAATGTAGGGGCGGAGTAACTATTATAAATAAGTGAAGGTCTTATGATTTTCTCCTGGCTAAGTTTCACATACATAAGTGCAAATTCTCCAATTATAAACCACATTTTGAAACAAGTTTCAACAATATTTTGTAAAGCTCTCTATATCAGAAAATCCAAAAGTGAGGAAAATACTATCGTACTGTTTTTTTTATCTCTCTTTTTTACTTCTGATATTATTATAATTATTAGCATTGTCTCCCTAACTGTTTTTGTAGTTGTTGGTTTTTTTTTTTTTTGTATCTATTATTGATTGTTACTCTGTTATACTGTAATTATATTGTCATATGATTTGTTTCCATGAGTATAAAAGCTATATATTTAAAGAGATAATTCAACCCAAAATGAAACATCACCCTCATGTCGCTCCAAACCAATATTACATTCTCACAGAATTAGATATCCTTAATTTTCCCAGCAATCTTTTCCACACAATGAAAGTACACAGTGAACAGGGACAAGCTCCCGAAAGTACAAAAAGCAATTTTGGTCTGTTCTTCACACAAAGCTATTGTATGACGTCAGAAGACTTTATAGCGAATAAGTCGTCTGGATACTGTTATGGTACTTAGTGAAATTTTTGGAGAGTAAAAACTCTCTTTCAGAGTAGGCTATAAGAGAAGAAAATCAGCAAGAACATTTTTCAATTTCTTCTTTTTTGTTCCAAAAAAATAGACAGTCATACAGCTTTATATGGACATAAAGGCGAGTAAATGATGACAGAATCCTTATATTTGAGTGAGGCCTTTGGAAAATAACCCCAGTCATGTTCAAGTCGAGTCTCATCTGGAGATTGACATGGAGATTAATGAAGATCTGATTCTGCCTGCAGTATCATTACCGCTGGAGCGGATCAGATGATGACACAGGCAGCTTGTCTGGAATATTTTGGCAGGTTATTATTGTTTTCATCTCAGGCTGCAGGCAGTGTCTTGAGACCAGAACCAAAACTACAAACCATTTTCTCATGTCTCTCTTTCTTTCAACCTCGCACACACTTTCAGGCAATTATAGGCTAAACATCAATATACTGTCAGACATCAATATTTAAAGACGTATCCTGGTGATTCGCGGCCTAATTTTTGCACCAACTCAATGGAGCTCAAAGAAGATGATCAGCGCATGCGCATCATAGCCTACTGGAGAGCGTCAATCAGGAAACTATCTAACCTCTCTATCATAACACCTTCAAAGTCAGATCAGTTATCCACCCTAAATTATCATTCAGATAATAGTTACTATTATCAAATAATAGAACTTAAATTGATAAAAGACGTGCATCTGCGACACATCACGTGACAATACAAAAACTGAGGTGATAATTAATGAATGCCCAAAACGCTCAAGACACTACTTACAATGCAATTTTTTATAACTACAATAACATTAAATACACTATAAACTAATAGAGTAATGCAAGAACTATAGCTGAAAGATACATTATTAATAAATTATTATTGTTATTATATAAATGCTAAATTATTTAATTAAAAACTGCATAATAAACAGAAAGTAGAGCAAATTACACAAGCTATTAACTTAACTAGCCAGAAATAAAATGTATTAAGTTTTGTGCAAGTCGATCCCACTGTAAATATTTTAAGTTTAATCTATATACACTGTAAAAGTGAAAATATGCTGTTCTTACATTAAAGACCAATTTTATCTCCATCGATATTTAAAATTACTTTCGAAAGTATATAAGCAAGTTGATTCGGTCATATTAAATGATAGTTTTGACTTTAAAAAAAAATGCAGTTAATTGAAAGATAGACCAGATCAAGCAGTTTTAGGATACCTGACAAACATTTTCCATCTCTCCGTTTCTATATTCCTGCCCTGTGGAATAAGATGTTATAAAGTCCCTCAGACTGAAGGTTTGACTTACGCGTGCGGTGGAGCGCAGCTGTGCGGGGTCTCGATCACCTCCTCCGGGCTGCGCGTCTCATGATCGGGTCTGTGCGGGGAGCGCAGTCGCTGTCCGCGGTTCTGGAGACCGTCGCGCACCGGAGACGCGCCGCTGCATCGCCCGGGACGCGCCGGCGAACGCCTGGTGATCAAGTCCAGCGGATCGCGGGGAGACGCGTCTCTGGATCCGGTGTGCGGGTGGTCGGTGCGCGGATGTGGATCAGATGCCCGCCGCTTCAGGGGTCCTGGCGGCTGAGGGAGAGGAGTCTGACCGGCAGAAGCTGGAGAGGAGGAGGAGGAGGAGGAGGAGGAGAGGGAGGAAGAGGAGAGGGAAGAGGAGGCACGGAGACCCTCGCCTTCGTCAGACATCGGGAGAGCTCGTGCTCCACATCTGGTGAGTGAAGGGGCTTCATGAAACTGACACGCGCAACTTCAGCAACAAGTGGAAGAAGAGTTTTACCCTCACGTCAACACGCACACACACACACACACACACACACACACACACACACACAAATGAGAGAGGTGTGGCTTGATGCATTACATGGTCAAATTTATGTGGACTTGACACCCTGCAAATGCACTCATGCATATAACTTTCATTCTGTGGAACACAAACGAAGATGCAATGAGAAATTAAACTTTTTTTTTCTTGAAAATCTTAGTTGACAATGTCATCCTTCACTTGTATTGAATGCAAAAGAGTGAGATGGACATTCTGAACATCTACAGGAATTTTGTCTGTTAGCTTAATTTGATAACATCTAAATTAACTAGTTTTATTGAGCTAAACATATGATTTAGACAAATCAATGTAATGCAGTGTGATATGCTATACTCAATCTAAAGCAGTTTTAAAAATGATTGTTATTGTTTTATAATCATCATACAAGATGTTTTATGAGCTTATATTAATCGAGAGACTGCATGAAGTATTTGTACTTTGGCATGCAGTGCGACATGGCATTTTTGTAGTGTTATTTTAGTATAATTGAGATACTATTATAGTTTTAGTAAAATTAGTTTAATTATTTTATTTCAGTTTACTTTTTAAGTGACAAATAATTACTATAATTAACTATAATAACCCTGCTGCATAACATTTATGTGAACTGCAAAAAGCTTAAAGGTAGATTTTTGCATTCATATAAATGTTAACCTAACATCTTGAAAAGCTCATGCCCATGTTATTGTCAACTACCCAGATTTTGATGTGGATCTTTGATTTCATTCAGGAGTTGCACAGCAAAGCTACACATTAAAAACCACCTACAGTATATTATATTTTGTATTCTCAACCATAAAACCCACCCATACCAAACACGCCTGTGACATCAGAATACTGACCGGTTAACATTTGCACTCGAGTCCAAGGACTTTATTCAGGGAGAGTGAGCAGGATGTGCGAGTGGAAAGGTGATTTGCTTCATGGTCAAACAAACACTTAAAAGCTCAGCGATCATCGAATAAATAAATATCAGCAATATCAGGGTTAGTGACCTGGAAGTATCAGGGTTGGTTTGCACTTTGCAGAAATGCAGAAATTGTTTTACAGTATAAATATCTAATTTTCTCAAGAAGCAAAATTACTTCAGGTATTAAGTATTGTTGTCTGAAAAATGTATCAAAATTAAGTGAGTTTATACTTGAATGAAAAATCTGCCATTGGGGTCAGAAAAATGAACTTAATTCAAAGGGAAAACAAATGTTTTTTTGTTTTTTTTGTTAGGGGTTAGTCACTTAACTAAATTTTTCAGAAAACAAGACTTCATATCTTGTCCTATACCACTATCTTGATTGAAGAAAGTTTTACTAAAAAACAAGAAAATCATTTTTCATGGTAAAATAAATAGCTACAAAAAACCCCACCTATAGAACCTACAGTGATTGTTACTTTTGTGTGCTGCATTTCACAATAGATACTGTTTCAAAGAAGCTTCATGGAAAATAGTGCCAAAAAATAACAAAAAGACTTAAGCAAGGAAAAACTGAATTAACAAAGCAAATTAGCAAAAGACAGAGAAATATAATTAAATGCAGCTACTGTGATTGATTAGACAAACCAATGTAAGAAATAAAATATTCTGAGCACTGCAGAGAAGATGATTAGAGTGTTTGTGATGCTAAACAGGTACCTGTGTCTGTGTGTGTGTGTGTGTGTGTGTGTGTGTGTGTGTGTGTGTGTGTGTGTGTGTGTGTGTGTGTGTGTGTGTGTGTGTGTGTGTGTGTGTGTGTGTGTGTGTGTTTATCTGATCACCCCGGGTCTCTTCCTGTGTCTGATGGGCATTCTAGGAACATCCGCAGGGAGGGATTAATTGGACAAAATCAGACACTCACACACTCACACAATCAGGTGCACACAACACACAAACACACACATGGAGTAAGCCTGAGCTTCTCCTGACACTGAGAGTGTATGCAATCACTCGACTATCTACTGAAATTAGGAGGCATTATGTTCCCTCTCCTCATCCATATCACTCCAAATATCCATTCCACACAGTTTCTAACTGCAATCAGTGTTTCAGTCTCATGATGGGGGAGGAGAGAGAGTGAGCCAATCAGCAGTAGGGGGTGTGTCCAATCATGATGGGGGAGGAGAGAGAGTGAGCCAATCAGCAGTAGGGGCGTGTCCACTCATGATGGGGGAGGAGAGTGAGCCAATCAGCAGTAGGGGGTGTGTCCACTCATGATGGGGGAGGAGAGAGAGCCAATCAGCAGTAGGGGGTGTGTCCACTCATTATGGGGGAGGAGAGAGTGAGCCAATCAGTAGTAGGGGGCATGTCCAATCATGATGGGGTGGAGAGTGAGCCAATCAGCAGTAGGGGGTGTGTCCACTCATGATGGGGAAGGACAGAGAGTGAGCCAATCAGCAGAAGGGGGCGTGTCCACTCGTGATGGAGGAGGAGAGAGAGTGAGCCAATCAGCAGTAGGGGCGTGTCCAATCATTATGGGGAGGAGAGAGTGAGCCAATCAGTAGTAGGGGTGTGTCCAGTCATGATGGGGAAGGAGAGAGAGTGAGCCAATCAGCAGTAGGGGGTGTGTCCACTCATGATGGGGGAGGAGAAAGTGAGCCAATCAGCAGTAGGGGGTGTGCCCACTCATGATGGGGGAAGAGAGAGAGTGAGCCAATCAGCAGTAGGGGGTGTGTCCAATCATTATGGGGAGGAGAGAGTGAGCCAATCAGTAGTAGGGGTGTGTCCAGTCATGATGGGGAAGGAGAGAGAGTGAGCCAATCAGCAGTAGGGGGTGTGTCCACTCATGATGGGGGAGGAGAAAGTGAGCCAATCAGCAGTAGGGGGTGTGCCCACTCATGATGGGGGAAGAGAGAGAGTGAGCCAATCAGCAGTAGGGGGTGTGTCCACTCATGATGGGGGAAGAGAGAGAGTGAGCCAATCAGCAGTAGGGGTCGTGTCCACTCATGATGGGGGAGAAGAAAGTGAGCCAATCAGCAGCAGGGGGCATGTCCACTCATGATGGGGGAGGAGAGAGAGTGAGCCAATCAGCAGTAGGGGACATGTCCACTCATGATGGGGAAGGAGAGAGAGAGAGCCAATCAGCAGTAGGGGGCGTGTCCACTCATGATGGGGGAGGAGAGAGAGTGAGCCAATCAGCAGTAGGGGCGTGTCCAATCATGATGGGGAGGAGAGAGAGTGAGCCAATCAGCAGTAGGGGGCGTGTCCACTCATGATGGGGGAGAAGAACGTGAGCCAATCAGCAGCAGGGGGCATGTCCACTCATGATGGGGGAGGAGAGAGAGTGAGCCAATCAGCAGTAGGGGGCATGTCCACTCATGATGGGGGAGGAGAGAGAGTGAGCCAATCAGCAGTAGGGGGCATGTCCATTCATGATGGGGGAGGAGAGAGAGTGAGCCAATCAGCAGTAGGGGGCGTGTCCACTCATGATGGGGGAGAAGAAAGTGAGCCAAGCAGCAGCAGGGGGCATGTCCACTCATGATGGGGGAGGAGAGAGAGTGAGCCAATCAGCAGTAGGGGGCGTGTCCACTCATGATGGGGGAGAAGAAAGTGAGCCAATCAGCAGCAGGGGGCATGTCCACTCATGATGGGGGAGGAGAGAGAGTGAGCCAATCAGCAGTAGGGGGCATGTCCACTCATGATGGGGGAGGAGAGAGAGAGAGCCAATCAGCAGTAGGGGGCATGTCCACTCATGATGGGGGAGGAGAGAGAGTGAGCCAATCAGCAGCAGGGGGCATGTCCACTCATGATGGGGGAGGAGAGAGAGAGAGCCAATCAGCAGTAGGGGGCATGTCCACTCATGATGGGGGAGGAGAGAGAGTGAGCAAGAGGGAAATTTGAAGACTGTAGAAAGAGAGATGGCTGAGAGACATTAAGAGAAAAGGCCAGAGGAATATCACTGGAAAAAGAAGGGTTATGATCAGGCAAGAGCTTTAGGACCCGAGTTAATATCAGAAAAGCTTTCCAGTGCTGGAGAGAGCTGGTGTTAATACATTATGTAAATAATATCAATATATTTAATATATTTTTTAACTGTCAAAAATGTAATAAAAATAAAATGTACTTTATGGCAAGAAATACATTTCCGCTAAAAAATAACTTTTAGACTTAATTGCAAATGTTAGGACTTGAACAAATGTGATTATAGATTTTATAGATTTTACACACATACCCATGTAGTATATGTTTTACTGTATGTACAATACACTCTCTTAGAAAGGCGGTTCATTAGGGTTCTATGTAGATCTCTTAGGTTCTTGACTCAATTTTAAAGAACGCTTTATGCTAAAAAAAGGTTATATTAAGGAGAAATGTCTTAAATGATTGCATAATACTTTCATGTTTATTGGGTTTACCAGCAGTTCAATTCATAAAATTTAATAATAATAAAAAATAATCTTAACAAAAATAATTAATTAAAACTAAATCCATAAAACGATCCCATGATGGAACCCCTAAAAGGTTCTAAATATGAAGCGCCTGAAAGAATCCTTTAAGATTCTATATAGAACCTTTTCTTCTAAGAGTGCAGGTCAGTAGAATCATCTGTAATGTGTCACAATATGTCCACCTAGAGCTTATTCCATCTATCATAAGAGTGTGGAGATGGAACAGGATCATGTTTTGGATTATGAGCTCACGGGATCAGCGCTGGACACTAGAAGCCCACCGTCGGCCAGCGTGTGACAGAGACTGTCATATTTCAATCCAATATGGCCATTACTGTTAAACACTTTAGAAAGAGGAAGGGATGGGAAGAAAGAAGAGCTTGATTCACTTCCTTTTCAGAGGAAAGGAGGCATGAGAGCTTCACAGATTCTTTCTCTCTCAATATTCACACTCAGGTTTGGATGATCTTCTGAGGGGTTCGGGTCTGACATGCATTATGTATAATGGCTCTCTCTCTCTCATTTGGACTCCTCTTTTTCCCCCAATGGCCTCTACAAAGTACACTCTCTATCTCTCGCTGTTTTTATATTTATTCAAAAACGAACACACCTAGATGAAACAAGAGAAGGGAATCTCCATGAAGAAGCTTTAATACTTTCAAAGGTTTTCTGAATGCACTTTTTGAATAACTGAAGCATCAAGCTGCATTTGATGTCTTTGTAAAAATCTTTAGCACACAACAAACAACATTGGGGTGCAGGATTTACTTGGAAACTATTTTTATTATTTTTATTTATTATTTTTTTCTCAGAAATGAGTACATTTCACAGATAATTACAGCATTAAATGAGACGTGAAGCCTGTGTAATGCATGTACTATGCATGTGCATGTATAATGCATGTGCAAATTATGCATCATCAATAGCGATTATTTTATGCAAATTAGGCCAGATTGGTTTCATATGAAATTGAACCGTGCGAGTTCACACGTACCAAACCCCAGACCATTTCAAGCCCTAGCTGGTCTAAGCTGGTTTCTCAGTCTCAAACGGACATACTGTACGTAGTGTGAAAGCGGCCTGAAAGCACACAGCTTCTTCACGAAAATCAGATATCTGAACTGAGCTGTCAATCATACGACTGAAGAAATCCAGCATGTTGCTCAGATCAATAAAGCGTCCACCTCTTCTGCTCACCCTCAGCTGTGGTCTGACCCAACAGATCTGGCTGTCACTTCACATTGCAGACAGAATGCTTGAAATCACATAAATACCTCAACGTTCACAACTCATGCTACACTCATTATAAGTCCACTTATAATGTCAGTCAAGGTTTCTTCTCGCAACAGAAATGTCCTAGTTTAGTTTTTCATTAACATTTTTTATTCTTTATCAGACTTTTAGTATTACAAGCTGTACCTTTAAGACGTCTACATTATGTTAATGAAGTCATGGTTCTGATGTCTTAATCATAACGATTTCTGAACGAGTCATTTGTGCAGTTCAGCTCAAATGAACTCATTTTAAAAAAAGTTTGTATTATTTAAAAACGGTTCGTTAAACACCAAAATAAATCTAAATAACAGAGCAGAATAACATAAAAATCACCTGATTTTCTAAATGAACTTTTAAATAATGAACATGAAAACAGTAAAATTACTGTACATTATTAAAATGTTACATAACTACAAATAATGACTTATGCTTCGAACGCTTCTAGAAAAAACATTTAAATGAGTCTGTCAGTGTGTTTTAGCTATCACTGATGGGACACGTTTGACACACCGTCCTGTAACTCTCTTTTGGCTAACAATGAATTAGCAATATTTTTCTTTAGAGTATTTATTAATAAACTTAATACAAACACAAAACAATATTTTTCTGACCACATTAGCAGATACTTTTTCTTGTTTTAAGCATAAACTCACTTATTTTTATCATTTTTTTTAGTAAACAGTATCTTAACCCATTATAACAAATACAACATTTGATTTTAAAACATATAAATGTTGAAATGAACATTGTTGTAGAAGTATTGTTCATTGTTGGTTCATGCAGGCTAATGCAGAAAAAACCTTGAATGAATGAAACCTTATTGTAAAGTGTTACCCGATTAGTTAGTGTCATGTTTGTCAGATCATTTCAAACCTCTTTTACGATGTGGTGAAAATCTCATTTTAAGGCGTTTCTTCTGCTTTTCTCTGACTCTACATAAAACTCATGCAGTCACATGTCTGTTAAAAGGAAATGTATGAATGCTCAAGCATAGATTAAGACATTAGCAGCTCATTAATGCATTCAGAAATGCACAAATAGTACAAGCGAATGCTTTCCCGAACATAGCGTGTCTGGTTGCTCTGATAAGAAGGCCTGCGAGGACCAAACGACCCATTACTACATCCTGCCTTTTGTGTAATTTACTGAGTTCCTCTTATTCTTGCTGAAGATGCTCGACCGCTCATAGCAGAAATGCAAATGACTGAGACTGACACTCCTCTAAGATTACGAGAGGGAATGTCATTCTGACAGCACTTTAACAGCACTATGAACACTCTCCCAATGCAAAGACGGTTACTAAATTCTAAAGCAGCATCACATGTAACCTTCATAGAGACTTCCGAAGATTTTTTTAAAATATTTTATTTATTTCAGTCAACATTTAGATATAAAATATCATCCAAAAATGGCAAATCAGTCTATAGAAATGCTGATTATGAATGCATTTCTGTCATGACAACTCTCAAGAGTGTTCGGCATGGTAATGGATTTGACAATGTTGATGTGTTTGGTCTTGGTGGAATAGATCTGCTAAACTGCTGCTGATGTTATTGCTGTACAGCAGGCATGAGACCTGCCAATACACACACAACACACTGCTGTGAATAACTAAGACTTGCTGCAGGTGTACAATGTAGCGTACATGAATTACCCGTAGCAGATCTATACAGGTGGAGCTGGGGAAGGTGGAGGGTTTCTGAAAGTGCATTGCAACTGCTACAGTAAATGCTGAGCAGTATTTGAATGTTGAGCAGCGAGCTCATTGGCTACTGATACAGCAGGAACCAATCAGCTGTGCCCTATAGAGAATAATGTGATTGCAAGCAGATTGAGTTAAGGACCGATCAGTGTGGAAAGCAGGACGAGGCAGAGAGCCGTGAGAACGGTGTTATGTGTGTGTGGCGGTCGTCCGTTAGGGGCTTTTCATTTATTTAAAGGGATACTTCACCTCTGGAAAGATTAATGTAGTAGAAATGTGAAATTATTTTAGAAGTTGGTGCCTTCTAGACTGAGAAAAGCCAGAAAATGTATTTTTGGCTCATGTGGATGAAAGACAACAACTCCCAGAATGCACTTGCTTCGCTGCCCTATGAGGCCACACCCAAGCCACGCCTACCGACTGTAGAAAGCAAAAGCCGAATCCCGGACATTTTGGACAATCTCGACGGCCGGACATGTCCGGGGAAAAGAGGATGTAACCCCTACTATTCAGCTTTCTCTACAGAACAAGAGCCTGTTAGCTTAGCTTCCAAAAAAAGATGGCTGGCACTATTTGTACATTCTGTGAGTGAGATCCCACCTCCTATGAGCGGGTTGAAAACATGCGGAACTAGCTTTCTGGCATCACAAAAAATCCCAAAAAGCCTCTGGACAAAAAATCCTCCGATGACGCAAAATTACGATTTTTGCGTAATCTGAGGATTTTTTCCAGACAAAAAATACATAAATCTCTCATATCAGGGGGACATGAGGGAGGGAAGCACGGTAATTCGAAAATACTACAGGTTTTCTACTGATATAAAGCTTAATGCTAAATGCTGAAGTGTCCCTTTAAATGAAATACTGTGGCAAGCAGGGTGGGGCCGAGAGCTGTGAGAACGGAGCGACATTGTCATTTCAGTAAAGTAACCATTGCATTCCAAAGTCATTAAGAAATTACAACTACTTACGCTTCACGAGGAATAATGGTCAGTTTTGTTGGTTACTTTTCTGAAATGAGACATCCTTGATGATGTATGCAGCCGACAAATGCGACCTCCGGAGGACCCAGCCTTCGAAATGAGACATAGCTTATGTGTGATGAGTTGTCTATCTAGAGTGCTTTTTATCGGACATTTATGAGGGTTCATTTGAGTTAGGATGCTGTCTTAGAAGGGAGTTAGCTATGTAGACAGCAACATTTGTAACAGAACAGCTGATTATACAAACCATTATAGTCTAAAGAGCTGACATTAC
>NC_137135.1:33999338-34009338 GCF_949319135.1 Squalius cephalus
TTTATTTGAAGAAGAACTTAAACAGAGATGGATGTAAAGGATGACTTTGAAAGGATGATATCAAAAAAACCAAGAACAAATAAGAGAGAGGGAGGGTGGAAAATGCCATTAAATCACACTAAGGAGGGATTTATTTTGTCAATGACTATCAACATGACATCTCATTCATGACATTAGTGAGGCTTCGGGTGATTTGAACATGTGACACCTGTGATGGTCATGGAGAAAGAAAAAATTAAGTAGAAACATGCATTTCTCTCCATCATTTGGATGTATTCATTCATGCACCTGCAAAACATAATGAAAACAGAACGAACAGCATGGTGCGAAATTCACTCTGAAATTCTAGGACTTTGTCGCTTCCTTTGGGAAAATCTTTCAGTTTTTGCTGAAAACAAGAAAAAAATATCTGCTAATAGGATTAGAAAAATAAACTGGTTTTCCCTTTGAATTAAAGTGTAACTTTGCCAATTTTCAATCCGCTTTGTATTTTTTCATTGTCGCCAATGTAAATGAACAGTGTTTAGGCCACTCGTTCTCTGTGTTACATGGACCAAGAAATTCATGTTTATTTGTCAGCCAAAGTTTTGACAGTTCCAGGGCTTTCATGAAAACTACAGATTGTACTTCTGCATTTTTGAATCCCCACCCATGGACAATCTGATGGTTATTAACAGAGCAGTTATTGTAAGGGAAGGTTTATCACTGAAAATTGTATGTACAAACATCATTATGGAAAAAAATGGAACTATGGTATTTTGCTTCGGGAGGAACTGACGTTCGTGGTCATCCAGTTTAAAATTGTAACTACAAACACAGAGGTTTTCAGCTGCGTTCTCTCTGTATTTACGATTGTTTGTGGCCTTTAGCCGCTGTCTACAACACGCTGGATCCTTCACTGGAAACCAAAAGTAACTCACTCACGCTAAACGTTTACTCTGAATTATTGCACCCGAGAACAACACAAGTTGACACCATTATGACAATGTTTGCTAAGTAGTATGTCCTACTAAAGCAAGGAGGTATTTGACTGGTCAAGCATTTCCATAGCAGACTGGTGGGCGTGGCCTCGCACAGCAACAAGCCCAGTGCATTATGGGTGTTGAAGTTTTCCTACTGTACCTATTTGGCGAAAGGGAAGACAATAGTATTTTTTCTATGTTTTGTCTATGTAACATCAATAATAAATTTAAAAAAGCCTTTCTGCATAGGCAGCCAAGTTTTATTGAAAGCCCATTTTGCCAGCGGTGAAGTAGTTTCAGATATGTTTTTCTTGTTTGAAGCATATACTAGATTCATAAACAAGACTTAATATCTAGTTTAATTTAGCATCTCAAGTAAATGTCTCTTGAATTAAGAATGTTTTGATATTTGTACTGGAAAACAAGACATAAATACCAAGTAAGATTTTTTTTTTGCAGTGAAGAGTGTCAAAATGAGAAGAGATAATAGCTTGTAGTCCTTTTGCTTACATATTTCATTAAAAATTCAAGAAAACCGGGAATCAACACATAAACTTGAACACAAGAGAACATACTATAGTACAGTGATGTATCAGTAATATCATGGTACTTTTTCAAATTTGTGGGATGTTTTCCACTCATTTATCAGTGAAATCAGGCTTGGATTTTGGGTTGCTTGCCACTGTCACCTCTATTAAAGGGAAATTATGATTTCACTTTTCTAACTTTAGTTAGTGTGTAATGTTGCTTTTTGATCATAACATCTGCAAAGTTATGACGCTCAAAGTTCAAAGCAAAGGGAGATATTTGCTTTTAAAGAAATCGCTTTTTAAGGACTACAACAAACGGCTGGTAGAGAATCCTAAAATTTACATAAACCCCGCCCCCTGAACACGATTTATAGATTATCAAGACAGAATATGCTAATCAATGAGTAGAAGATAACTTCTCATAAGCTTCATAAATTCACCAACTAACCATTCAGAAATGTCCTGTTGCATTCTACATGTCTTCACTTCTTCTTGAGTCTCTCCATCATTGTCTGACTCCGGTTTGAACATAAAAGGCTAAAAGTTTTTGACATTTTCAGTGCATGTCTGTGTGAGTGCAAGCTGTTGAAGCTCCGCCCCCTGTGCCGGGACCAGCAGCTCATTTGCATTTAAAGGAACAGACACAAAACAGTGCGTTTTTGCTCACCCTCAAAAATTGACAATTTTAACATATAAAAATATCTGTGGGGTATTTTTAGCTGAAACTTCACATACACACTCTTGGGACATCAGAGACTTATTTTACATCTTGTGAAAAGGGCATTATACCACCCCTTTAAGACATATTAAGACACTTAATATTCAGTAATATCATCAGTTTGACTGCACTGACACTATCACATGAAAACATAACGAGAACTGAATTTAGCTGAATAATGACACTATTGACTTCTGTAGAGCTACTTTACAGGTGACTCAAATTTGTTTCATAATTGATGAACTTTACAGTTATTGAACTGAACTGAATCAACACTGAACTGAATTGAGCTGAATAATTACTTTTTCGAGCTGCTTTACAGTAGAATTTAAATTTGTCTCATATTTGATGTTTGCATTCTGTTATTTTCCTGTTTATTACTGTGAAGCTGCTTATAAACAGTCTGTATCATATAAAGCACTATAGAAATGAAGGTGACGTAACTTGTTTCAGAGTTTTTGTTGCCCTTTCCAAGTAGAAATTCTCATTGTCTGAGTTGAATGGAAAGCAGCATGAGGAAAAGCACAGTAACACACACTCCTGACCTGCAGTTGTATGAATTTAAAGTCCATCCACTGTAAATTGGCATATGAATAATTCATTTGTGTTAAACAAGATTTAAAGCTTAATTAACTCCGGCTGAGTCTGACGAGATAGAAAAGAAATGCGTCTCTTCTAGCAGCACAGTTTCACCTCACTAGAGACGGCGAGACAGAAGCAAGGGGGCGTCTCTGAAGACACAGTAATTCACAGTAATTTAGACACTGTACTGTATTAAAACGCTGTCAGAGACCCGCAATTATGCACACATCCACAGCGACCGGCTCCTTCTAGACACTTAAACAAAATACAACCTTTGAACGTTTCTCTCACACACAGACACAACGCTCCACCTACCAGCATTTTAAGGGGTCATTCACACAGGACACATTTTTGCATTTGTTTGCACTTGTTTTAATCTGTTTTGAGGCAATCTCACTGTTTTATAAGCATATATGTATTGAGACAGCAGGTCAAGTTAAAACTTTTAAAGAGGCCTTTTTATGCCATTTTTCAAAGTCTTGATATTGTTTTTGGGCTCTACTAGTATAGGTTTTAATGGAAGCTTGTTTCCGCCACAGAATAAAAAAGGTAATTGCGATTTATCTCACAATTCTGACTTTTTTTCTCAGAATTGCATGTTTATATCTTGCAATTCTAAATTTATAACACGCAAATGGGAGTTAGATTTGCATGATATAAATTGTGAGATATAAACTCGCAATTCTCCGAAAAAAGTCAGAATTGCAAGTTTATTTCTTGCAATTACGAGTTTATATCAAGCAATTCTGAGTTTATATCTCGCAATTCTGACTTTATAACATGCAATTCTGATAAATAAATAATTGTGAGGTGTAAACTCGCAATTGTGAGATAAAAAGTCACAATTATCTTTAAAAATGTTTCCTTTGTTTAGAGGATCCATTTCTAGGTAGGAAAGCATCAAGGCACGTCCAAATCCAATGTTATCTCACGTCTCCTGAGATCCTTTCATCTGATCGTTTTTTGAAGGCAGCGTAGATGTATCTTTCAATACCTTTGATATCCCACAATCCTGTGCTTTCCACTCTGTGACCATAAAGATGGCATCTGAAATGTACATTTTTGGCCAACATTTTCCACTTTTGATGTAATTTCTAGCGAGAAATTACTATTGTAGAAATTAAATATTAGCTTAGTTATCACCTAAGCTGTAGATCATTAAACCGTTACACTGCCTCAGAAGAACTCTATCATGGAAACTACCATGTATAAACCATAATTATACGATTTAATAATCAAATAAAAAGGAATTTATACTTGTATGATATAACTGTAATATTAATATTAATATTCTAGCCGTTGAGCGTACATCGGTTGTACACTCGTTATTGCGGTGCATTGTGGGATTGAATGAGTGCACTCGATAATGCCCACTATGGTTTCGGACACCACTACAAATGGCCGTCCCCTCAAATAGTGCACTGTTTAAGGATATAGGAGGTGATTTCGAACACAGCCATTGCCTCGGTTTAGTTCCTGTCTCTATGAAGCCCCTCCTTCTGAAAAGCACACTGTGCTCTGATTGGTCGGCTGGAGCAGTGTGTTGTGATTGGTTGAGCGATTCGAGTGTGTTTTGGAAATGTCCCGTCCCTTCCCATAACCGCCAGTTTAACACACTACTAACTAACTCGACCAGGCCCCACCCCTTTATTCTGCGCATTAATTATTTAAATGAGGAATATTGTGACGTGTTCGTTCCCGGAAGAAACTCAAGACTACAATGGAGGCGTTTCAGGGAGTTTAGAAAAAGTGACACTGATTATAGAGAAGAACTTTGTGCTTTGCAGAGCTTTTTCACGCTCAAACAGGCAACATTACACACTAAAGAAAGTCAAGACAAAAACTCCTCTGCAGCCTATGTAAAACATTCAAAATATTAATTGCTCACTCCTGAGGTTACATTTGGTTAGAAGGCAGATTGTAAGCAGACTCTGTCTTTATCCGTATTAAAGCGTCAGAGCATGACTTCAGCTGATCAGAGAGAGAAATGAATCTTCATTCCTCCGGCGTGTCTTTGGAGAACATTAATTATTTTCGTTACACAACGACAGCAGAATCCTCCCCAACTTTAAACTCATTCTCGCCGTTAATTAGGAGGAAAAGTCTTCCATGATGCTCCTCAACTGGCAGATCAACGTTTGGAAGTGGAACGCCAGGCGTTTTTGAGGCTTATTTTAATTTTGTTGTCATGCATGAATTGGTTGCTTCTCATTAGCCGACAGGCCTGATTGAAATATTGGAAGTTAAGTTACCAAGGCAACAAAACAGGAAGATTTGGTGATCGGAAGACAAAAGACTGAGGCCTGGAATGACCTTGGAATGATTTTAGACAGTGTTTCTGTGCTTTTGTTTGCTCCTGAGGTCAAAGGTTAATTGCATTACAATCTCAAACCAATTTCCTGCTGTCATCCAAACTCAAGGCCACCGTTCACCTGCTAACCGCAGCTCATTTACAGCTGAACGGCTGTCTAAATTCGCTTTAACTTAAACAAGATCATGTACAGTGTAAGGGTGGATTCCTGCAGGGGTTCAGGGGGCAAGACTGCAGAATGACTAAAGAAACGTCAGCAAGATGGTAGAAAACTGTACATTTCTTGTCTATTACCACCCACTGCTACTTATACCAACAACGGAAATAAGCGCAGTTACAATAGATTAATATGTCTATATAGAGTGACAATATTGTATTGCAATAGGTAGCACTTCAAAGTCAATACCAAATCAAAACTATTATTTGTAATCGAAAAGGTTTCATGACAAAATATGGTTATGGTTACACTTAAAATAATTACTAAATAGATGTATGAGATGATAACATACCATTAAAGGGATGGTTCGGAGTAAAATCAACCTAGGGTCCTTTGCACCATGACCTCGAGCCAAACACCCCCCAGAAGCCTTTTATCCCTTGGTCGAACATTATTAAAGTTAGAGCTTATTTAGAGAGATCAGCCGGATGGCTTAGTGCAGGCGCTAATGGATCCAAGACTGTATCTGGTAAATTACCCCACTAATAATGCCCAGAATGGGACCAGACTTCTACAGTCGTACAAATAGGTTCTGTAAACGAGGCATTGGAAAGTTTGTAAGTACATCAGGAGTTTATTTAAATAACACTTGCCTGATGGCTAATGCTACCGCTAACCCGCACGTCGAGGTCACTTCTGTGATTTGGGAAAAGCACGTAAAAGTGTTAGTGTTAACAAAAGTGTTAGTGATAACACAAGAAGTGTTAACAACTTAGTGTTAACTAATAATTGTTACAAACTGGTACTACCAACAAAATATTAGTGCATTCCTGGAACTGGGCGTCGTTACACTACATCCTTATGCATCGCTTTCTGCCAGGACTTTTACGGGCTTTTCCCAAATCACGGAAGTGACGTCGACGTCCGGGTTAGAGGTAGCATTAGCCATCAGGCAAGTGTTATTTAAATAAACTCCTGATGTACTTACAAACTTTCCAATGCCTCGTTTTATGAGTACAGAACCTATTTGTACTTCTGTAGAAGTTTGGTACCATTCTAGGCATTATTAGTGGGGTAATTTACGAGATACAGCCTTGGATCCATTAGCGCCTGCACTAAGCCATCCGGCTGATCTATCTAAATAAGCTCTAACTTTAATAATCTTCGACCAAGGGGAAAAAGGCTTCTGGGGGGTGTTTGGCTCGAGGTCATAGTGCAAAGGACCCTAGGTTGATCTTACTCTGAACCATCCCTTTAAATTGTACCAAGCATATAGCCAGAGAATCAAAGAGCAGAGAGCCACAAGAAAGGGACCACAAGAGCCAGAGCAACAGTTACAATCTTCTTTTATCCTTTCCCTGACCATGTGACTAAAACCCAAATGTGAGACATTCAAACTGACCAATCAGATAATTACAACTTCCCCCATTGTACTAAAGGTGTGACAATTCATAGACCCCCGAAGTACACACATCTTGGCCTACAGGCCTTGATCACTATCAGCTCCTCCAAATGGTCATTGGGGAAAGAGGGGGTGGAAAACAGTAAAGCAAATGTCTTTGTTCATTTCATATATCTTGGATTATTTTCAATCCTACAACAGTGAGGAAATTACTGTAAGGATACCACGTACAGAGCTGTTAAACCTATATTTACACACACACACACACACACACTTCGGCAACACGTGTCAAGTCTATATTACAGTGTGTTTACGGTCAGAAGGCACACATTTGACCTCGTGATTATTTGAGTCATTGTTTGCTGTGGTTTCAGTTCCAGAAATGCTTTTCGACCTCCGGGTCTATGGTCAGGTCATGCAATCTCAGGTAGATTCTAAAGCCTGTTGAGCTGTGAGCAAAGGTCAGAGGTCAGACAGAAACAAACACAGAAACCTTGAGGAAGTCAAAGTCTGGAGGCTGAAGATGGAGAGGAATATTTTACGAATCTCTCTAGTCTAGTGTATCCCTCATGCTATTTCCAAGTATTCAAAACAATAAAAGCAAACATTTGCATGTAAATATGATAATTTGTAAATATGTAAATAATTATTATCCAAATCAGTTTCTATCACAGCAAACAAGAGGTTACAGGACATTTTCTCAATCCTCACTTAGAAAACGCGGATTGGATTTGATCCTAAACTCATGGATTTCATCCTACGTCGACAGTGAGGAACAAAACGCAGAAACTGATATGAAAATGTTCTTATGTGAAGTTTTTGCACTCATATTAAAATAATATGACATAGATTATGAAAATGTAAAGAAAAACAGGCAATCACAATATTAATTTATACTATTATGTATTTAAAATGAGCAACATTTTTAATTGTTTTGTTATAATTACATTACTGAAATGAATTCATTACATCAATAATTTCCTGAAAAAATATAAATAGTATCTCAGTGACACTACAACACAGTATATTGTGTTATTTTACTATAATTTATTATTGAGATAGGCCCACTAAAAGTAACTATTGATATTTTAATAACTATTTTTTTTAGTTATTGTGTTTTAATATGCTTATATAGTTTTTATTAATTTTTACTGTAGTTTTAGTTATTTTAGTACATCAAGTAAAACTAAATTAGCAATTTTATCTTTATATATTGGATTCTGTTTTGGTTAACATTTATTTCAAGTATTTCGAGGTTTTGGTTTTAGTTAACATTAATAACCCTGATATACAAAAAAAAGTCACTGTTTGGATTTAAATAGGCAAATTCTTAAGAGTCTATGATTGGATCATTATTGTTGTGATTATTAGTTTCTAGCATGTTATATGTTTGGCAACAGTTCTTCTAACCCTAATAGATGGAGTAGCTTTTCATTTCATGGAAGAAACATCATGACCATATTCCAGAATGATATTGTCAAGATTCATCAGACTCAGATTGTGAAAGAATGGTTGGGAAGAGCATGAAGAATCATTTTCACACATGAATTTGAAAGTCTTTGGGATGTGCTGGAGGAGACTTCACAGAGCGCTGGACTCTTGGATTGTCATTACCAGATCCTGACCGAAAATTGGTGCATCTCTTAATGGAAATAAATGTTGTGATGTTATTTCCATCAAGAGGTGCATTGTGTCTATACATTTTATAAATAATTCCTAAGAAAAGTTTGGAAACTGTCATAAATTCACATTTGGGATCATTCTATGTATACATGTCTTCATAAATGTGTCCCCTGATTTGGACCATTTGTCTCATTATGCTGATTAGCTCCGCCCACACTGAAATGTTATTGGTCCAACATAATTGCATATTAATTACTAAATATATCACGACATTTAATAGTAGTTCCAGAGGCAGAATTCAAATCACGTACCTGAATGTGAGATGAATGTGAATGCTAACAGCTCGTTTTCTCCAAGCACGTATTATACACCCACTTGGCTGAAACACAGGGTAAATCTAATAGACTGAACTCTCCCAGCATGCTTCTGATATTACAGCTGATTATGAGCAATATCTCACGCAGATGACGGCTCTGGATGTATATTGAGAACATTTACCTACTGAGAATTCCTGCTTCCATAAAAGATCTGAAGGTGCTCAAATAAATCCACAGCAGCACAAAATGAAAACGCTTTAAGTCTTTCTGCTTGAAATAACTCAAATCAACCTAGGTCAAATAAATACATATTCATAAATGTACAGTTTTTATTTAGGCCAGAGGGAGAAAGAGAGAGATCATTTAATTAATATGTGTCTAATGTGTATATTGATCATCAACAGGCTTTTGCGAATCAACAACACGGATTCATTTCCATGGAACTCAAAAGACACAAACACACACTTCTGTGAAACTAGTGGTTGTTTCTTCAGTATCCGCTGTTACTTACTTTACTAAGTGATCAGACGCACCATATTCACCAGCTGAAAGATTAAACGGGTGAAAAATATCCAACAGATGCAAATTGAGGAACCGGAGTCAGAGATACTGACCAGAAAGATCACAGAGACTCTTTTGAATTGGACCAGTAAGCAACACCCTAGCAACCACACAAAAACTACATGCATTAAAAAGACTCTAAACACCCTTTAGCAATGCAGCAACACACTTGCAAATCACAACACTCTAGCATCAACATTCTAAACACCTTAGAAACCACTTAGCAACACCCTGGCAACCACACATAACACTCTAGCATCAACATTCTGAACACCTTAGAAACCACTTAGCAACATCCTGGCAACCACACATAACATTCTAGCATCAACATTCCAAATGCCCAACAATGACCAACATGACAATTCTTGACAATTCCACATTACTTAATATTTTCGATTAAGCATGAAGTTTATTTACTTCATTTTTTTAAGTTAAGTCAACTGATCCATTTTTACAGTGCACAACACTCTAGCATCAACATTCTGATCACTTTAGCAACCACTTAACAACACCCAGGCAAACACCCTTGGATAATCACTCTGAATACCTTAGAAACCACTTAGCAACAACCTGGCAACCACACACAACACTGGATCAACACTCTGAACACCTTAGCAAATTCTTAGCAACACCCCTGCAGCTACCCTCAACACTCTTGGATCAACACACTAACACTTAAGCAACTGCTTACCAACACCCTGGCAATCACCCACAACACTCTTGGATCAACACTCTGAACACCTTAGCAACACCCTGTCAATCACACTCACTACACTCTAGCATTGACATTCTGAACACCTTAGCAAACTCTTAGCAACACCCTGGCAACCAACCACC
>NC_137135.1:34014338-34046838 GCF_949319135.1 Squalius cephalus
CAAGTCAACTTTAAAGAGTTTGGTCAAGCAGGAACTGAACATGAACATGTTAGTAAAGATTCTGACTAAAATAAACTAAAGTTAAACTGTGGACGAACACACAGCCGGCTGAGATTAGCGTGGGTCTCTGTCAGGCTGCTCCTCATACACTCCTCGTGTGTGTGTGTGTGTGTGTGTGTGCGCGCGTGTGCGTGTGTGTGTACAGAATCTAATTGCAGAGAAACACCAGACAGTCCAACATTAGCAAACAATGATCAGACTGACAAGCAGAGATCTGACAGACTGAGACAAACATCTGTGTGTGTGATTCAGGGTTTGACTAAACTGTGAGGAACGAATGAACCCAGAATGATAGAAAAATGCATATATTTTTATTTCATATAATGCATATATAAAATAAAATAAAATGTCTAGAAATACATTTTAATTAATGAAAAAAAGCAGGTTCAGGGTTAATGGGTTTTAGAAATATTATCTCAAATATAAAACAAAAGCAGAAAAAATAAACAAATATGCATCTGAAAGTAAATGCATTCATATGCAAACGCATTGATGTAAAAAAGGTGTGTGTCTAATTAGAGCCAGTAAGATAATACTGATTAGAGCTCATTAGATTACTACACAGACCACACTGAACAGAACAGGACACACACACACACACACAAATTCTTGTACATCTATCTTTGTGAGGACATTCATTGACACAATGCAGTCTCTATACCCATCACAACTAACTGCCTTACCTAACCCCTGACCCTAAACTGACCCTTAACCGAATTATAACCTGATCACTAAAACCAGGTCTTGACTCTCAAACAGGCCTTTAAATGGCCAAAATGTCCTCACTTTACTCTCTTTTAAGTACACACAAACAGACAGACACACACACACACAAACAGAAAGACACAGACAGACACACACACACAGACACACACATACATACATACAGACACACACACACACACACACACACACACACACACACACACACACACCAGTTAAATCTAATCTAAATGAGGACATACTGTAAACTAACCAGTCATTGACATTTTGTCATCTAGCACGTACACACACACACACACACACACAGAGAGAGAGAGAAATACACACATACAGACACACACACACACACACACACACACACACACACACACAATCTAATCTAAATGAAACTAACCAGTCAATGACATTTTGTCATCTAGCGCACACACACAGATATACACACACACACACACACACACACACAGAAATACACACATACAGACAGACACACACATACACACACACACATTAGTTAAATCTAATTTAAATGAGGACATACTGTAAACTAACCAGTGAATGATTTTTTATCATCTAGCACGCACACGCACACACACACACACACACACACACACAGATATACACACATACAGACACACACACACACACGCACGCACACACACACACACACACATTAGTTAAATCTAATCTAAATGAGGACATACTGTAAACTAACCAGTGAATGATTTTTTATCATCTAGCACGCACGCACACACACACACACAGACACACACACACACAGATATACACACATACAGACACACACACACACACACACACACACACACACACACACAGATATACACACATACAGACACACACACACACACACACACACACACACACACACACACACACACACACACACTAGTTAAATCTAATCTAAATGAGGACATAATGTAAACTAACCAGTGAATGATTTTTTATCATCTAGCAGACACTTTTTTGACTGTACATCACTAATAATAAACATAATAGTCTCTCTGTGTGCTTGACAATTAAACATAGCATCAGTTCTGGCAGGTCACGTTAGTCAAGCTCGCATTAGCTGACTCTCAGCTGATCCACGTCTACCTATAGGAATACGACGCCTATATACAGTATAAGCTCCTTCAGCATTATCAGCAGCTACTGCGTTCCTCAGGAGCGAATTACCCTCCTCCCTCCCCAGCTCCTCCTGTCCTCACTCAGGAGTTGGCCTTCTGAGTGCCCTTGAATCAGAATAAATTCTCGCATTATGCTGTACTTTAAAAATCTTGAATTAATGATATCTGCAATACTTTCATGTTGGTTCTGTTCGGTTTACCCTAAGGGGGGTTATTGCTGATCTGATTGCCCAGGGGAGTGTTTCCCGTACAATGACGTAACTCGCTGCTTCACTACCATAGTAGGCTATATGCATCATTGAAGAAATATACTATCTAGTCACGACTGTTTCCAGAAACTGTATTGTGGCAAATTGGTCGTTCAACCATGTTGATTAATGACGTCATGCAGGTGGTGGAGTAATAACTTTCTTTAATTAATCTGTTTGACATCGAATTAATGCAAGATGTTTTGCTATAAGTTACGAACATGGCATATGAGGACTATTTCTCATTTCTCTCAGTTATTTTGCTTTATTTTCAGATTCAATCATAGGCTCGTAGTAGAGCACGTTCGCACATGCGCACTCTTCAAAAACGGTGCTTTAAATCTCTTGACAAACTAACAGACGGAAGAAAAAAAAAATTACGATAGTGCCCTGACAGAAATATGGTTAGTTGTATTGAGTAGAGCTTGACTGCTTTCAAAATATCTGAATGATTATGACATGAATGGAAATGTCAATGTCAATGAGGACTGCCAATATTCTTAAAAGAAAATCAACTTCATGAAGAAGAAAAAACTGCACACAGATATTGAAACACAGCCGGTTACTTGAAGAAAATAAAGTTGGGTAATATCGTGTGTCGATCTGAAATAGAGCATCACTGCCCTCTGCAGGATATTAGTGTTATTGTTACTGAATTACTGTCTCATCTAATGTTGTCTCTGTCTGTCTTCGAAGGGAGCTGTCGTAAACCACAGACAACCCTGATGCTTTCACAAGTCTTGTGGCTGGAAACACAAACCATGTTACTAAAAAAAACGTTCTGGTAATGTCTCTGAATGATGAGGAACTGAAAACAGATCAGCTCTCCATCATTCAATCACAGTGATATTAACCGAGAGAACTGCACAGAGTTCAAACAGATTTCCTAATAATTGTTGGTCAATAAATGTGAGATCCTATCTTTTACAGGTCAGTGAACAGATGCTCAGATGCAAACAATGACTCGCAATTTAAAGTTATTATCTGGTATTATCATATGACTTGATTGTGTATCTATCGAACAAATCTGTAGTAATTTACCTTTTAAACATTTAAACTAAACAGACCATCCAATAATTATTCAATAACTGAAGAACAACGGCCTACCTTGTATACGGTCACAAACCAGTTCAACAACAATTCTTTGATGAATATGAAATCATATTCAACCAAAAATTGAGAACTGCATTATTTAATCCACATTCATTTAACACTGTAAAAAAAAAAAAATATGATCAATAAGTTATGACAATATATGTTTTTACATTGCTTTAACTCATCAAAACTAGTTAAGCAATTTTCAACTTTTGTATAAGCTATACGATATTCAACTCATTGATTTAAGTCAGTTTAATGTAATTTAAGTTGAAATGACTTAAACAACAAGTTGATTTAAACAAATTGATTGTACTTAAAAATGCAGTGAAGTAAGTAAATAAATAAATCTTATATTCAACATTGTTCAGTTTTTCAGATAAAAATATTCTTAGTGTTTTTGTTTTTGTCTTGTCGTGCAGGCGGAAAGTGTCAAGTTGGCACATGCTGAACACTTTCTGTAAATGTTTTTGAGGAAGTGGTTTTTAGACACCAACTTTATTGGGAATTTGCATCATTCATTTGCTGCATGTTTGATTCTGCAACCACAAGCCTTTTCAGGTATGTCTTTTGTAACTGTTTACAATAAGGTTTCATTAGTTTACATCAGTTTACATGAACTAAGAATGAAGAATACAACATTTATTAATCTCAATGTTAATCTCATCATCAAAAGTAACAGTATCTCTTAACATTAATTAATTAACTTGTGAGCTAATATGAATTGACATTTTTATGAACTACAATGAACAGTTTGATATAATGCTATAAAGTATATTGCTCATTGTTACTTTATGTTAGATAATGCATGAACTAATGATGACAAATGAGACGTTATTGTAGTGTTACCAGTGTTTTTTTTATTTTCCACTCGTCAAATCTGCCAGTTCATGAAAAGCAATATTCTCACTTGGGGAGAGTTTCTATTTTAGAAACGGTCAAGTCCAAATAAGAAAATGCTTGCTTTTCCAATAGTTTGAAAACTTACGGATAGTTTTTGTGAATACAATGTAAAATTCAGAATCATATTGGATGATATATTCTGGATAATAAAAAGCTGCTCTCATTATAAATGTTAAACTGGGTCAAGATGTCACATGCTTTTACTTGTTTTAATTTTATACCATTTATTGATTCCAATTTGTTTGCGTGTTACATTTGACATTTTGTTTTATAATAATTCAACTGTTAAAATTTAGTTAAATAGCTATTCATTTCCACTGTGAATGTGACAACATGCCCCGCCATGCTCTTTGCTCTAAAGGTTAGACTTTGGTCACTCAGGTTCAGCCTGTCTCATGCTTGGCCACCTTTGATTCTCACAGGGTTTCTTTTCTTCCTAAAGCAATGAAGTCGTGTGTTCCAGGAATCAGCAGGGTGAGATGATGTTTCTTACTGTACGATCTGTTGATTGAAGCACTTACAGAAACAGTAGTTGTGAACTTGACGGTCATGTGATGTCCTCCCTGTTCAGTTCCACAAAAAAATCAAATGCCATTGATTTTGAAAATGCTGAAAGCCTTTCATTTTTTTTTTCAGATTTTCTGTTATTTGGTAAGATAACATCTGAATTCTAGAAATTGCAATGTACATGTTATTAATAAGTCAAATGTCTTAAATAAGATAAGGAACTGTTGATCTTTTATTTGTGAGGATGGAAATGACAAATTATCTTTATGCCTTATTCTGATTAATCTGGATATATGTTAACATTATCATCAGAATCCTCCAGGTAGAGCATCTAAAAGAAAACGAAGTTCATCCACCCCTGAAGAGAGAAAGACTGCGTAAGATTTTATTATTAAATTACAGTTTTTGAATCGTTACATTAAATTTCACACTATCTTTTTTAAATCACACATTTAACATTCATTGATTGTCCAGATCATCTAGATTGTTTTAAAGTAAAAATGTAAGTTTTAAATTAAAGTGTAAATTATATATGATTTATGTTAATGCACAAAGATGCTTATGTCTTGAGATTATTTCTTTATTTCTCTATAGACGATCAGTTGACTTGCCATATAACTTTCGTTATGAAGAAATATAGTCAAGATCAATATCGATGATATTCTGACCACTGTCACCCCTGCAGGTAGGCTAATACTTTTTTTCTTGTTTTTTTTCCCCAAACTACATTAATCTCAATAACTACTATTATATATAAGTGATATAATTGTTAACGAGGGCTGGAACTGAAAAAGACCTTATATTCAAATGTGCATAATTATTAAGCAGGTTTTCTTTTACAGGTAAAATGGACCAAAAAGAGATTGAACTCACACTGAAAAGTCAAAAATTATTGAACGCCCATGAGAAGGATGCAATACTAGATTAAAAAAGGCAAAATTAAGGCGTGACCAGTGGACAAGAAATTCTCATTGGGACGAAAAGAGAAGATATTAACTGCAAAAGAAAGTTAATAAATGTGCTATATAAATAAACTTCAAGGTCAAGGTCAACTTTATTGTCAATTTCTTCAGATATACCAGACATACAAAGAAATCGAAATTGTGTTTCTCACTATTCAACCCATGGTAAAATATAAATAGAAATAAATACAATACACACAATTTTTAAGAAAAAGCAAAATACTTAAAAACCAATACAACAGAAAGAAAAACTTCCTGTATTTCTAGAAATATAGTAAAATATTTCTATATACAAGAATTAGCAGCAAACCAGGTTTTAAAATTTTATATGAGATGCAATATGTAGAATGACCTATAATATAGAGTATAGATAAATAAAGATTATGGAGGTGGGTGTAAAAGAGAGGGGAGAGAGTTCAGCCGCCTAACAGCCTGGTGAATAAAACTGTTCATGAGTCTAGTGGAACGAGCACGGAGGCTCCGATATCTTCTCCCAGAGGGCAGGAGGCTGAAAAACCTGTGCGCTGGATGGCTGATATCGCCCACAATCATGCTCGCTTTGCGAGTAAGGCGAAGATTGTACATGTCCTGCAGAGAGGGAAGGGAGGCACCAATGATCCTTTCAGCTGTGTTTATTATGCGCTGCAGTGAGTTCCTGTTGTAGTTGGTGCAGCTTCCGCCCCATGCAGCAATACAACTGGTTATGATACTCTCAATGGTGCCTCGGTAGAATGTGCACATGATGGGCGAGGGGGCTCTCGCTCGTTTAAGCTTGCGGAGAAAGTAGAGGCGCTGCTGGGACTTCTTCACCAGTGATACAGTGTTAGTATTCCAAGAGAGGTCTTCACTGATGTGCACCCCCAAGAATTTTGTGCTACTCACTCTCTCTACAGCAGCCCCGTTGATGGTCAGTGGTAGGTGCTGAGTGTGGCCTCTCCGGAAATCGACCACAATTTCCTTGGTCTTGCTGACATTCAGCAGCAGGTTGTTGTCTCTGCACCACGTGGTCAGAATACTAACCTCCTTCCTGTAGTGGGTCTCATCATCCTTGGTGATGAGTCCCACCAGTGTTGTGTCATCCGCAAACTTTACCATGTGATTTGTGCTGTAGGTTGGTGTGCAGTCATGAGTCAGCAAGGTGAAGAGCAGGGGACTGAGTACACAGCCTTGAGGGGCACCTGTGCGCAGTATGATTCTGCTCGAGGTGTTGTTGCCAACTCGTACTACTTGTGGCCTCTCACTCAGGAAGTCCAACAGCCAGTTACATAGCGAGTTGTTGAACCCCAACTGGTCTAATTTATGAATGAGTTGTTGTGGAATTATGGTATTGAACGCTGAACTAAAGTCTAAGAACAGCATTCTCACATATGAATCTTTTGAGTCCAGGTGAGTAAGGGCAGGGTGGAGAGCAGAGCAAATTGCATCCTCTGTGGAGCGTTTAGCTCTATATGCAAACTGGAAAGGGTCCAGGGTAGGTGGGAGGATGGATTTTATGTGTGACATGACTAACCGTTCAAAACACTTCATAATGATTGAAGTCAGTGCCACAGGACGATAGTCATTAAAGCAAGATGGAATAGGTTTCTTTGGCACAGGTATGATGGTGGTGGTCTTGAAGCATGATGGAATAACAGCCTGTCTCAGAGAAGTGTTAAAGATATCCCTAAAGACATCCTTCAATTCCTCTGCACAATCCTTCAGCACATGACCCGGGATGTTATCTGGCCCCGCTGCCTTGCGAGTGTTAATAGTGGAGAGTGTTCTCTTCACGCTGGCGGCAGACAGACACAGAACCTGGTCGTCAGGAGAAGGTGGGATCTTCTGTGGCCGTGTGTTGTTTTGTGCTTCAAACCTTGCAAAGAACCTGTTAAGGTTATTTAGCAGAGAGATGTTATTATCGCAGGTCTGTGGAGTGGGTTTGTAGTCTGTAATGGTCTGAATGCCCCGCCACAGGCTCCGTGTATCTCTGCTATCTTTGAAATGGTGAGTTATCTTGTTTGTATATTTCTGTTTTGCTTTCCTGATGCCACGGGACAGGTCAGCTCTCGCTGTTCTCAGGCCAGTTTCATCTCCAGCCCTGAAAGCTTTGTTTCTAGCCCCCAACAGTCGATGGATATCCCCTTTCAACCATGGCTTCTTATTTGACCGAGTGATGATGGTTTTTGTGTATGTCACATCATCAATACACTTACTGATGTAAGAAGTGACCGTATCTGTATACTCCTCAATGTCTGTGTGATCATTATATGTAGCTGCCTGCTTAAACATTTTCCAGTCAGTTGTTTCAAAGCAGTGTTGAAGTGCAGAGGAAGCCCCCTCCGGCCATACCTGTACCTGCTTCAGAACTGGTTTGATGACTTTCACTCTTGGTCTGTAGACCAACTTGCCTTACGTGGCGGGCCACATGTAATGCATTTTAAAGCTGCTCTAAGCGATGTTGGGTGAAGTCACTTCTTGTTGACGTTCGAATTATTGTCAAACAAAATGGAGGCTAGCTCGACCCTCCCTCCTCATAATCCCGTCCCCTCCCTCCCTCCCTCCCTCCCGTGCTTCCTGAAACAGTCATGAACCATTTAGAAAAAACAAACTGGATTTACCCTCCTTTGAATGCTTTTCCGATGTAAATTCGGGACTTCACGTTCCTTCTCCTTTTGCCCTCTTCTTTGTTATTTGTTCATCGAAACGTCGTCTCTTTGGTCGTGTGTCGGCCATATCAAAATTCAAGAGAATATAATTCTAACGTTAGTCGTTGTCATTGTCTAGGACATCTCTCCTCTAGCTAACTTCCCTCTTCATGCTTCTCTCTCCTCCACTCCCCACACACACCCCTTCATGTGCATGCGCACTAACCCCCCAACCCCCACCCCCAAATCATTCTTGTCGGTTATTGGCTGGAACACTGTTTGTTATGTTTCGTGGTCCAGGCTGGGCCAGTTTGTTTTTGTTGCCGTTTGTGGAGCCTGGGCTGTCTACAGAGACTGCGTTTTTTTACAGTGTGTTCAGGGGACAGGCAGCTAGCGGATAGTGAGATGTTTGCTGGATGTGACAAAAAAAAATTTGGCCTAAAAAACGTGTGACATCGCTTAGAGCACCTTTAATAGACGAGCTGCGGGCCGGACTTTGGACACCCGTGCTCCAGAAATACAAGGTGTCAGGTTTAAGGTTCTCAGAGACTTCAAGAATCCTGAAACATGACCCCACTTAATAAGAATCACAAGCTGAAGTGTCATGAAGTACATGAAGACTGACTTTCTAAAGGTTTTATAGTGAAAGCGATAGGTTGAGAGTGACTCAGCACCACTTCAGTACCACTGTTTGAAGAATCAATCACATTATCTTACAGAATCTGGCAGTAAGTTCTGGGAGTTTGTGTAAGTCCATCTCGCTCAGTGTTAGTAGCAGCTTACACAATGATTCCCAGATGTTGTCTGACTCAAACTGGTGCTGTGTGTCCTATCAAAACAACTCATGCTGTTAAATGTCCTCTCTTTTACAGGAAAACTGCATTATAATGATAAACAATGACAAGTGTGTTGCTCACAAAGTGTGACGCTGGCTGAATATTTGTGGTACAAGAGAACTATAGTTTGTACCATGCTACCATATTTTACATTTTCACATTGTTTTAACAGTGAACAAAACGAATAAAACCATAATGATTAATACTTACTGGCATGTCTTGTATGAAGCACTGTCACAGAAAAAAGAAGTAGAAATGAGTAAATAAAACTGTGAAAACAGAAGCAGCTTCAGTTTAATAGTGTTTAAATATATGAGGCTTGAAAAAGCTGAAGCACAAGACTGAAGAATGAAGACTGATCTAATACTCAAGTTTTCTTCAGATATCCCGATCTCTCGTCTGAGCAGCTGAGTGTGATTTTGTGGAGTAGGAACGTTCCTGATCATCATCATCCTCAGGATTGTAGAAACAGGGAAACGTCTCAGGCTTCAACAACATTCTCATCAATGGATCATTTCATCTTCATGGATGCTCAGGATCAGGAATGATGATACAGAACCTCCGTTACAGTAACTTAAGTCACTTTTTGGAAAATATGTACTTTTAAGTGCATATTTAAAGGTTGCTACTTTTACTCAAATCATTTCTAATGTAATGTACGACTCGTTACTTTATTTTAATGCAAAACATTAAGAAACGCATAGTTTATTCCAGATTGCTGTGCAGGAGAGACCCAACATATGAGAGAGCGAGTGAAACACCTGGTTTTAGATCACAAACATTTATTAGTATGTTGTAGGGCCTCCTTTTGCTGCCAATACAGCATTAATTCATCTTGGGAATGACAGATAGAAGTCCTTCACAGCGGCCAGAGGGATTTTAATCCATTCCTCTTCCAGAACACTGTCCGGGTCACTATATGATGCTGGTGGAGGAAACGTTTTCTGACTCGCTTCTCCAAAAACACTCAATAATATTCAGATCTTGATGTTCAACTTCACTTTCATGTTCATCAAACCTCTCAGTCTTGCTGTGTGTATTGGTGTGTTATCATGTGGATTCTCAGCCCCATCTTCAGGGTACGTTTGAACCATCAGGTGCTCATGATCCTCCAGAACGGTTCAGTAGTTCTTGGCAGAGACGTGTCCATCAATCACAGGAATGCCCTGATATTCAGCCCAAGCCCTCCCTGATCCACTGCTGTGCTTCACTCTGGACAGAAACAGTTGAGTGTTGAGCCTCTTTGGTTCTTCTCCACACCATAACTCTCACAGATGTGAGAAAGACACTGAAGGTGGACTCATCAGAGAACTATACCTGTTTCACATTGACCACAGCCCAAGATTTGCACTGTTGGTACCACTGAAATCTACATTTGGCATTGGCACGAGTGTCTGAAGGTTTGGCTATTGCAGCCCAGACATCAATATCTACTATTGAATATTGTTGAGCTCCTGAAGAACAGTTTCAGTGGAAACAGAAGAGTTGAGGTGCGCATTTAAATTCTGCATTGTCATCATCAATACGCATTCAACTTTAAGTTCATTTGCACGATGGAAACTAATAAGATCAGAAACATAACCAGGAGCTTGTCCATGCAAAGCTTTAAAACACACAGTGAGAGAGAGAGAGAGAGAGAGTGTGTGTGTGTGTGTGTGCGTGTGTGTGTGTGTGTGTGTGACAGAATCTAATTGCAGAGAAACACCAGACAGTCCAACATTAGCAAACAATGATCAGACTGACAAACAACTGTGTGTGTGTGATTCAGGGTTTGACTAAACTGTGAGGAACTAATGAACCCAGAATGAAGGTAAAACCTGAAATCAGCCAATTAAGGAAAACGGCTTAATAAAATGTAGAAATGCATATTATAAAATAAAATAAAAATGACATGAAATACATTTCAATGAATGAAAAAGCAGGTTCGGTGTTAAAAGGGTTATAGAAATATTATCTCAAATATAAAACAAAAGCTAAAGTCTGCACAGAAGAAATAGATAAACAAATATGCATCTGAAAGTAAGTGCATTTATATGCAAACGCATTGATGTAAAAAAGGTGTGTGACTTATTAGAGCCAGTAAGATAATGCTGATTAGACCTCATTCGATTACTACACAGACCACACTGAACAGAACAGGACACACACACACACACACACACACACACTTATCGAGTTTATCTAATCTAAGAGGACATACTGACTAACCACTAACCAGTCATTAACATTTAGTCATCTAGCAGACACTTTTTTTTGAGCGTACATAAACTAAAAAACATAATTGTCTCTCTGTGTGCTTGAAAATATGGCTAGTTTCATTGAGCAGAGCTTGACTGCTGTCAAAATATTTAAATGATTATGACATGAATGGAAATGTCAATGTCAATGAGGACTGACAATATTCTTAAAGAAAATCAACTTCATGAAGAAGAAAAAACTGCACACAGATATTGAAACACAGCCAGTTACTTGAAGAAAATAAAGTTGGGTAATATCCTGTGTTAATCTGAAATAGAGTATCACTGCCCTCTGCAGGATATTAGTGTTATTGTTACTGAATTACTGTCTCATCTAATGTCGTCTCTGTCTGTCTTCAAGAGGAACTGTCGTAAACCACAGACAACCCTGATGCTTTCACATGTCAGTAGTACGGTGTACATTTTAGGACATCCTCAGACCTCAGACATATGAAAACAAGGCATCATGCCTCAGACTAAAAGGCTTCAGTCATTGGACAAAACGGCATCGCGCCTCAGAATGAAAAGCTTCAGGTCTCAGGAAAAACAATGTCAGGTGTCAGGTCTCGTACAATTAGGCATCAGACGAAACAGCCTCAGACAAAAAGGCATCAGACATAAAGGCATCGGACGAAACGGACTCAGACTAAAAGGCATCGGACGAAACGGACTCGGACTGAAAGGCATCAGCCATACAACGTAAATAGTGAAGACCCCAACAGCGGCACAGGCGGAAGATGGTGGTGTGAGAACCACCACAACGGCTGGGAAGGTGGAAGAAGGCAACCCCACAGCCACGTGGGTTAACTTGGGAGGGTACAGTGGCTAGGGGAGTAAACCCCGAAGACCAGGGTTCACCAATCTCGGTCCTGGAGGGCCGCTGTCCTGCAGAGTTTAGCTCCAACCCCAATTAAACACACCTGAACCAGCTAATCAAGGTCTCATTAGGCATACTAGAAACTTTCAAACAGGTGTGTTGGAGCTGGTTGGAGCTAAACTCTGCAGGACAGCGGCCCTCCAGGACCGAGATTGGTGAACCCTGCCGAAGACAAATCTGCACCTGGGGACAGGCATAGGCGGAGTCCAACTGATCGGACCACCGGCAGCCCCCTGCAACTTCCTGCTAGTCGAAGGTCGTCATGGGTTCTCTCATGCCACTGGAGGTCCATCTGGCAGGAGTGAAGATGGTGGGAGTGAGGTCTGCGCACCCACACCCTCACCTTAATCCTAACCTATGTGCAAGCTTCTTGCTCCCCAACCCCGTTGATCCACATATCCTGGATAATCTGCCAGACCTGCCAACCATGCACCTGGACACTCCTCCACTTTACTCAGAACTCCGGCAAGCTATTGCAGGGCTGAAGAACAACAAAAGCGTTGGACTCGATGGAATCCCTGCAGAGGTTTTCAAATACGGAGGATACACCCTCACACGTCGTCTGCACCTCCTGATACAAAACATCTGGGAACACGGGAGCCTCCCACAGGACTGGAAGGATGCTAACATCATGGTCATCTACAAGCAGAAAGGAGACAGAGCAGTCTGTGGCAACAGCCGCGGGATATCTCTCCTCTCCATCGCAGGGAAAGTACTGGCCAAGATCACGCTCAGCATACTGGTTGAGCACATCTCAGAATCTGTGCTTCCAGAAACACAGTGTGGCTTCCGGAAGTCCAGATCCACGATAGACATGGTTTTTGTTTTGAGGCAGCTGCTGGAGAAGAGCCGAGAACATCACAAAGACCTTTATGTAGCCTTCATTGACCTCAGCAAAGCTTTTGACACCATCAATCAGGAGCTGCTCTGGAAACACCTCTCCAAAATTGGGTACCACCCAAGTTTCTCAGCATCCTCCAGCAGCTGCATGATAGGATGCAAGCCAGAGTGCTCACGCGAGATCTCCAGTTAGAGTCCTTCGAGGTAAACATTGGGGTGAAGCAACGCTGTGTCTTGGCTCCTTTGCTATTTAACATCTTCCTCTCTGCCATCACCTGCCTCTCCCATCGTGTCATGGGACATGAAGACGGTGTCCATGTGGAATACCGACTTGATGGCCTTTTCAACATCCGTTTGCTCTAGGCCCGCACAAAGACAAAGACCAGCCAAATCTGTGAGCTTCAGTATGCTGATGACTGTGCAGTCTTAGCCCACAGCCCGGACTCTATGCAGCACGCCCTTAACACAATATCCAGTCTGTACCAATCTTTTGGCCTACAGGTTACAGGAACACTAAAAAAACCGAGGACATGTCCTATCTCACTACCCCCACCCCCACACCCCCCAGTTTTCATATAAATGGTGTTCGTCTTAAAACTGTGGACCACTTCACCTACCTCGGCTCCACTTTGTCCTCATGCTGCTCCCTTGACACAGAAATACACACCCGGATAAATAACGCCTCATCATCTTTTGGACGCCTATGCAGCAGGGTCTTTGAAAACCGTAACCTGAAGGTCAGTTCTAAGGTCGCTGTTTACAACGCGGTATGTCTCTCCACTCTGCTTTATGGGGCAGAGTCATGGACCCCATACCGCTAGCACAACATCAACCTAGAGGCCTTCCATATCCGCTGCCCACAGAAGATCCCCAGCTTGTCCTGAAAAGATCGAATCCCCCATACAGTCATCCTCAGTAACACTGACTCAATCTGTATGGAAGCAGCTGTGGCCAAAAAACATCTGCGTTGGATAGGGCACACCATACGCATGCCTGAACACCGCCTGCCCCGCCAAGTCCTCTACAGTCAACTAATGGGGGCAAAACACTCCGCTGGAGGGCAAAAGTGGCGTTTTACAGACTACACCAGGGACCTCCTGAAGCGTGCGAACATCCCCCTCACACAGCTCGAATCTCTGGCACTCGACAGATCAGCCTGGCAGGTCACCTGCGCCACTGCAATCTCTCAAATACACCAAACCAACCAAGGCCGACGAAACAAGAGGCAAATCAAGAGACATCAATGGGCGACTGGTACCCCCCTGGTATCTGGTTTCCCCTGCTTCGAGTGTGCGGCTCAAGGATCGGACTTGACGCCCACATGAAGTGGCACCAGTGGCAAGGTTGCTGAACCCCTATTTTCAGATAACAATAATCTTAGTGGTTTTTGTTGTTGTTTATCTTGTCATGCAGGCCGAAACTGAAAAGTGTCAAGTTAGCACATGCTGAACACTTTCATGAAAATGTTTTGAGGAAGTGGTTTTTTAGATACCAATTGACATCCTTCATTTGCTGCATGTTTGATTCTCTACTGCGATCACAAGTCTATTCAGGTATGTCAAAGATTCATGTAGTTTGTAACTATTTACAATAAGGTTTCATTAGTTTACATCAGTTTACATGAACTAAGAATGAAGAATACAACATTTATTAATCTCAAGGTTAATCTCATCATCAAAAGTAACAGTATCTCTTAACATTAGTTAATTAACTTGTGAGCTAATATGAATTGACATTTTTATGAACTACAATGAACAGTTTGATATAATGCTATAAAGTATATTGCTCATTGTTACTTTATGTTAGTTAATGCATGAACTAATGATAACAAATGAGACGTTATTGTAGTGTTACCAGTGTATTTTTTTTATTTTCCACTCGTCTGAAACAACTTTATAAACAGTCAACCTGCTCAAAATCTGCCAGTTCATGAAAAGCAATATTCTCACTTGGGGAGGGCGAGAGTAATTGTCATTAGGGTCTATACTTTAGTAACGGTCCAAATAAGAAAATGCTTGCTTTTCCAATATTTTGAAAACTTAAGGATTGCTTGAAGCACTTACAGAAACAGTAGTTGTGAAGTTCACGGTCATATGATATCCTTCCTGTTCAGTTGCACACAAAAAATAAAAAAATAAAAAAATAAAAAAATCATATGCTATTGATTTTCAAAATGCTGAAACCCTTTAATTTTTTTAAATTTTTTTGTTATTTGATAAGATAACATCTGAATTCTAGAGATTGCAATGTACATGTTATTAATAAGTCAAATACAATGTTTTAAATAAGATCTGTTGATCTCTTATTTGTGAAGATGGAACTGACAACACTTTGACTGAAAAAAACAGGAAACAAAAAACATTTAAACCTTATAAAAAAACGTATTCTGATTAATCTGGCATTCAGTTGGATTTATGTTAGAATTATCTTCATTATCTTCAGAATCCTCCGGGTAGAGCATCTAAAAGAAAACGAAGTTCATCCACCCCTGGAGAGAGAAAGACTATGTAAGATTTTACTATTTTCAAATTACAGTATTTGAATCGTTACATTTAATTTCACACTACCTTTTTTTAAATCACACATTTAACATTAATTGATTGTAAAAACTTGTCCAGATCATTTAGATTTTAGTAAAGTAAGAACTAAAAGTAGATTTAGAAGTAAAAATGTAAGTTTTAAATTTAAACCTGCAGCCCGTAACTTTTTTGAGTAAAAAATGATCCCAAATAAATTTTTGAGCAAATACATAACCACTCAGTGTTCAAAACTCTCTGCTTGCCGTAGCTCGATTCACAACTGTAAGCTTGTAATAATGTTTTTAATTCCAGTGGTACCGTCATCACGTCACATCTGTACACATAGAGAAGGTGGCTTGTTCGACTTGAGATGAGACATGCGGGGAACAACCTCAAAGTTAGAATTTTATTGACGCACTGTAGTTTCCACATCTTTATCCAGCAAGGACACTCTAAGGATATTATTTCTCAAGATTAAGTGCAACACAGTCCCAGACTGCCGAAAGATGCACTGTACCGCCTTTTTAACGTGTCTGCTCACCGCATGCCTGATAAATCAAGTGAGTGGCTTGGAAACTGTCACTGGAAAATACGGAGACACTGTTGAAATCCCATGCAACAATGGCCGTGTCATGGAAGTGTTAGTTAAATGGAAATACTGTACGACGACGATGGCAACATTCTGGTGAAAGATGTGGGTCAGAATGCCTCTATTTCAAACGATGCGAACTACAAAAACAGAGTCGGTATCAAACAAGATTTTGGCCTCGTCATCAGAGAAGTGACCATGGCAGATCAGAGAACCTTCACCTGCATGGTGGTGGGGAAAGATGACATTTTTGAGTACCCTGTTCAACTGGTTATTTACAAGCTTCCATCACGACCTCAGATTACAAACCAAACGACTGCGATGGCAGTTGGCAAACTAACTAAGTTAGCGCAGTGTCGTACTGAAAGTGCCAATCCTGCTGCCAACATCACATGGTTCAAGAACAAAACTCCACTTCTGCCTGATGGAGAAGCCATTAAAATCAGTACAACTGTGGATGTTGATGGAGCGACGGGACTGTCTTCAACCAAATCTGAGCTTGAGTATACAGCAGTGAAGGGAGACATTGGTGCCAGTTTCACCTGTCAGATTCAACACATCCGGTCTGCTAACATGGATTCCTCCCCTCTTATCTTCACTGTGAACTACCCTACCGAGAAGGTCAGTCTTCAAGTGGTGTCCCAGGGTCCTTTTAAGGAAGGGGATGACGTGACCCTCAAATGCACTGCAGATGGAAACCCTCCACCTTCTAGCTTCATCTTTTACATGAAGAGAGAGAAAAAGACAGTGGAGAACTCCAACACACACACCTTGACCAATGTCACCCGGGAAAGCACTGGAGAATACAAATGTTCTCTGGTGGACAGGGAGGATATGGCGGCTTCTGTACCCATCACAGTTGAATATCTTGATGTGGTTCTTAGCACCGCTGGTCAAATTTTCAAGGGACTTGGTGAGCGTTTTGAGATTACCGTAGAAGTTGAGGCTTCAGGAACACCACAGATATCTTGGAGAAAGGGCAATATCAAGCTGAATAGCCCGCCCAAGTTTGACAAGTTGAAGTTCTCCGACTCTGGTGTGTATGAGTGTGTTGTTTCCATGGCTGGCCTCAAGAAGATACGAACATTTGAATTAATAGTTCAAGGTTCTCCAGTGATCCAGAAAGAATCGTGGTGCCTGAAGCGTGAACAAGGTCCTGACTTGTGAGGCTAAAGGCTTTCCAAAACCCACAGTACAGTGGAGTTTTACAGGTCAATTTGACCCACATATTTTAACGCTCTTAGGCAACTGTGCCGACCCAAAATAATAACATTTCTTGGTTATATATATATTTTTTTTTATACTACCGTATGAACTAAAAATGAGCTTTTCCACACTTATTTCAATACAGAAAAATATTTTGTCAGACACAGATGGTAAAAATGAGCGATCATTTACCTGAAATAATATTAAACCTTTTGTTTTGTTTTTCTTGATATTTTGTGGCTTTTTCTCATTTATCATCATGAACATGCATGCAAAGTTTCAACACACTGATGTGTTTTGACATTTACTAACAATATTACAATTACGCTCGTGATGTTCGCAGCTATACAAAAGCAACTGTACAGACACAAAATAAAAACATTTATTTTATTAAAGGGATAGTTCACCCAAAAATGAAAATTCTGTCAGTAATTACTCACCCTAATGTTGTTCCAACCCCGTAAGACAATATTACAATTATAGTATATGTCACGTAGGCTCACTATTGGCCGACGCTGATCATGTGTGATACGTGGTGACGTACAACACAGACGCGCTACGCTTAAACACTACGTGAAAAGACCCGAGGCCCAGAGAGAAGGAAATGAAAAGTGGAATAAAGTCGTTATTTTTGTTTGTTTTTGCACACAAAAAGTATTCTCGTCGCTTTATAAACTTAAGATCGAGCCACTGGAGTCACTTGGACTATATTAACGATGTCTTTAATACATTTTCTGGGCCAGCAAGTTTCAGTCCCTTAGAAGCCTATGGAGGAGTGAGACAACTCTCAGATTTGATCAAAAAATATCTTAATTTGTGTTCCGAAGATGAACGAAGGTCTTACGGGGTTGGAACGACATGAGGGAGAGTAATTACTGACAGAATTTTCATTTTTGGGTGAACTATCCCTTTAATAAAATAAATGTTTTTATTTTGTGTCTGTACAGTTGCTTTTGTATAGCTGCGAACATCACGAGCGTAATTGTAATATTGTTAGTAAATGTCAAGGAAGAGGAGTGATCAGCTCTCAGATTTAATCAAAAATATCTTAATTTGTGTTCCGAAGATGAACGAAGGTCTTACGGGGTTGGAACAACATGAGGGTGAGTAATTACTGACAGAATCTTCATTTTTGGGTGAACTAACCCTTTAATGTCAGGGCGCTTCAACTCAACTTCAACTTCAACACAATGTCAAGTGCTCTAACCAAACACACTTGAAAAAGATAAATCACAGTGTTCAGAATTAATTGCAAATTACAGCTTTGGTTGAGTCAGTGCAAGCAGGTGGATTTTCTAAGCATAAAATGTAAAAAAATGAAAACATTAAAAAAAATTATATGCAAAAAAAGTCAGTATAGGCTACTGTTTATTTTTAAAATTTTGTCAAAACGGTTTTAAAAAATGGTTACAAAACATTTTCATTAATCATATGTTCTTCAGATATATATATGTTTTTGTAATGTTTGACAAATGTTGATATTAAAAGTTTACAATTTGTACCTGAATCTTTGTTGTTTTTCATAGTGTGACTTTTGAGGAATTGTATTGAATCCAATTAGGGTCAATTTGTCGCTCCATAAAGGGTGTACACAGAAATCGAACAGTCCACGAGGGTTAATAATGAAATATATTCAGGATATGATTCCAAAATAAGTTTATTGCTGACAGCACAGCAGAACTTTTAAGGCACATTTATAAGTTCAATATAAGGCATAAATCATGACTTCATTTCATTAAAGTTTGTTTCAAACACATTCAATGAAATCAGAGCTGATTTTTATTACAGTTTAAGATGAAACCGGAGGAAACCCTCAGTAACTTTATTAGCTTAATGAAGCGTCTGTCTTCATAGTTAAACCAGCAGAAACAGAAGCAAAAATGTAAAGAACACTGGGAGACAAATGACTCAAAATCGATGAGCGGACGCATCATGAGACGCCTCAGAAGAGGGTTTTGCTTCTTCAGCTTTGGAGCTATGCTGAAAAACACACACACAAACACACGCACACAATGCTGAGTCAATGAATAAAAAGCCATTGAAAGCCAAAATATGTAAGAACAGGCCGTTTAATGAAGAACCTGTGTCCATAATAAATATCCCAGAATTCTTTGTGGCTTGTCAAAGCACTGTTGTGTGTTACCTTGGTCTTGAAGAGCAGGTTTATGACTCCTTTGGAGCGACGGTCACTTGTGCGGTCAGACGGCAGACACACGGACACACTCTTACTGTCACGCTTGGACCGCGCTGACTCCGCCTCCTCACTCCCATTGGCTACTGACAGAGACAGACCTGAGGACAGGACGAGTGCAATGAAAAGTGTGGGGAAATGTCTCCACAATCATACGTGTGTGTGTGTGTGTGTGTGTGTGTGTGTGTGTGTGTGTGTGTGTGTGTGGATAGTGTGGGAGAGATCTGTGAATGTGAAGAATCTGAATCTGATGTGTGTGTGTGTGTTGTACCTGTGATAGTGGGCAGAGATCTGTGAATGTGAAGAATCTGATGTGTGTGTGTGTGTGTGTGTGTGTGTGTGTTGTACCTGTGATAGTGGGCAGAGATCTGTGAATGTGAAGAATCTGATGTGTGTGTGTGTGTGTGTGTGTGTGTGTGTGTGTGTGTGTGTGTGTGTGTGTGTGTGTGTGTGTGTGTGTGTGTGTTGTACCTGTGATAGTGGGCAGAGATCTGGAGTTGACGAGGCCGCTGCCGCTCAGACTCGTGTGTGTGTGTGTGTGTGTGTGTGTGTGTGTGTGTGTGTGTGTGTGTGGTACCTGTGATAGTGGGCAGAGATCTGGAGTTGACGAGGCCGCTGCCGCTCAGACTCGGCTCTGTGTGTGTGTGTGTGTGTGTGTGTGTGTTGTACCTGTGATAGTGGGCAGAGATCTGGAGTTGACGAGGCCGCTGCCGCTCTGACTCGTCTCTGACAGGTTGTGTGTGTGTGTGTGTGTGTGTGTGTGTGTGTGTGTGTGTGTGTGTGTGTGTGTGTGTGTGTGTGTGTGTGTGTGTGTGTGTGTTGTACCTGTGATAGTGGGCAGAGATCTGGAGTTGAAGAGGCCGCTGCCGCTCAGACTCGTGTGTGTGTGTGTGTGTGTGTGTGTGTGTGTGTGTGTGTGTGTGTGTGTGTGTGTGTGTGTGTGTGTGTGTGTTGTACCTGTGATAGTGGGCAGAGATCTGTAGTTGACGAGGCCGCTGCCGCTCAGACTCGTCTCTGACAGGTTTTGTGTGTGTGTGTGTGTGTGTGTGTTGTACCTGTGATAGTGGGCAGAGATCTGGAGTTGACGAGGCCGCTGCCGCTCAGACTCGGCTCTGTGTGTGTGTGTGTGTGTGTGTGTGTGTGTGTGTGTACCTGTGATAGTGGGCAGAGATCTGGAGTTGACGAGGCCGCTGCCGCTCAGACTCGGCTCTGTGTGTGTGTGTGTGTGTGTGTGTGTGTGTGTGTGTGTGTGTGTGTGTGTGTGTGTGGTACCTGTGATAGTGGGCAGAGATCTGGAGTTGACGAGGCCGCTGCCGCTCAGACTCGTCTCTGACAGGTTTTGTGTGTGTGTGTGTGTGTGTGTGTTGTACCTGTGATAGTGGGCAGAGATCTGGAGTTGACGAGGCCGCTGCCGCTCAGACTCGGCTCTGTGTGTGTGTGTGTGTGTGTGTGTGTGTGTGTGTGTGGTACCTGTGATAGTGGGCAGAGATCTGGAGTTGACGAGGCCGCTGCCGCTCAGACTCGGCTCTGTGTGTGTGTGTGTGTGTGTGTGTGTGTGTGTGTGTGTGTGTGTGTGTGTGTGTGTGGTACCTGTGATAGTGGGCAGAGATCTGGAGTTGACGAGGCCGCTGCCGCTCAGACTCGTATCGGACAGGTTCGTGTCGCTGCGGAATTCCTGCTTCTTGGAAAGCTAGAGAGACGGAGAGAAGATAATAATTACCATAACAATATCATCACAATCACTGTGAAACACAAACACAAACACAGGTTAATGAAGGACCAAACATGCAAAAATATTCAATAAATTAGTCAAAGAGGTAAAGGTGTTTTAATGTTCCAGTATTGTGTTTATTAAATAAAATAAATCTTTATTTCAGCATTAAGATATAAGGTTAAAATGTGTGTGTGTGTGTATTTTAGGTGCTATAACTGCTCGTCATTTATTTCAGGTTTTACTTAAATCACAATTTTGCCTTTAATACTTCATCATAATTGGTCCTGTGGTGTGATAAATAAATCTTTAAAGTACAAATATTCCATGTGGTGTTAGTATGAGCTAAAGTGTTAGTAAAATGCTATTTAAAACAGCATGTCCAGTATTTTGCGTCAACCACCAATTTATTCACAAATTTATTTTATTTATTTTTACATTTACTTTTGAATTTATTTCTGTATGTGTGTCTCTCTCACCCGTTTGTCGAGCGTGCTGCTCCGCTCTTTCTCCTCGCTGATGAAGATCATGCTGCCACGGCCGGGCTTCTTCTTCTTCTTGGATTTCCTCAGTTTCACCTGGAGGAACAGGAAGAATGAGCATGATGATGTCATTCCGGAGAGCTGCAATCATTGGTCCTGGTGTTTTATCTTCATCATCCTCACCTCCACCTCAACACCACTCTCATCCATCACACTGACACTTCCACTGGAGCGAGGGATGATGGACGGAGACGGAGGAACGCCACTGTCAAAAGACAGACTACAGAGAGAGAGAGAGAGAGGGAGAGACAGAGAGAGAGAGAGAGAGAGAGAGAGAGAGAGAGAGAGAGAGACAGAAAGAGAGAGAGAGATATGTTTAAAATAGAATACTACTTTCTAAAAATATTATGTCAGACAGAACACATTATGCAATGACAAACAATTCAAATTCAGTTTAATTCAACAATTCAATTCAGTATCATGTTACATTGTTGTCACATGACCTCGCATATTTAATTTAGCATCATCTCAGAAATAATACAAATATTAATAAAACTAAAACAATATATTAATAACAAATATGATTACAATTGTTTTTTAAATATAAATATTAAATATATATTTAGTTATATATACTATACATATATTCTATAAAAAATATAAAGCAAATATTTTAATAATTTGACACTTTGCATACAGAAAGTCTACATTTTGTGCACTGTACCCATATTAATGTATAAACTACTGAAATAATAATTTAAAAAATTACCTCACGTTTAATTTAGCATCATCTCAGAAATAAAACAAATAAAACAATGTATTCATACAATTATTAAAATATACATACTAAAACAAACATTAATACAATGAAATATATATTTTCTAATTCTAATATATAGAAAATATAAAAAACATTTTGTTAATATAAAAAAATAATATGAAATAAAAGTAATATTTTCTATAAAATGTAATGCAATTTAAAATCTAACATTTAAACAAATAATGATAGAACAATATATAAATAACAAATATTAATAGAAATTACTTAAATATAAATATTAAAACAAATATTTTTTTTCTATAATAAATATGAAATATAGTGCCTTGCACACTGGAATCATTTGTAGGTGTGTCTGATAAAAGTCCATTATAAACTATATAAACAAAAAAGTTTGAGTAGTGTGTCGGATTTACACATTTCTCAATTCTAAAAGATATAAAAGATAGATATAAAATGTACAGAAATTCTATACAAATACAGAAAATCTGCATTCAATGCACAGTACCCATATTAACAGATAAACTGGTTTAATGTTAAGAGTAAGTTATTCTGTACTCTACGATAGAGTGACGTGTGTGTGTGTGTGTGTGTGTGTGTGTGTGTGTGTGTGTGTGTGTGTGTGTGTGTGTGTGTGTGTGTGTGTGTGTGTGTGTGTGTGGTCACCTCTCTGGGTGTGTCTTAGTGGGCGTTCCACACTCAGATCCAGCCAGTGAGCAGATGGACTGCCGGACGGAGCGGAGCATGGAGCGCGGGCGCGTGGACCTCCTCTCGTCCATATCCGGCTGGAGAAGAGGAACAATCAGAGCCGATCTCTTATCATCTCACAACATCTCTCTCTGGGTCTCGTTCTTACCAGCTCTCTCACGCCGTACTCCTTCTCCACCTTCTTCTTCAGCTGTTTGAAGCACTCCTCCATGCGCTCGTGGAAAGGTCGAAGGTCATCGGTCACTCTTTTTCCGTGCAGACTGATTCCTCTTCCCAACAGCGGGATCTACACGAGTCAAGCGGGAGTTTAAACGGGATAACGTCTGTGCTAACCCAGCATGAGTTTACACCGTCACAACACAACACAACACAACACAACACAACACAACACAACAGAACACAATACATAACAAAACACAACACAACACAACACATCACAACACAAAACAACACAACAAAACAAAACACAATACATAACAAAACACAACACAAAACAAAACAACAAAACACAACACATCTGACACATCTGAAATGTCAACAACACACAACAACACAACAAAACACAACACAACACAAAACAACAAAACACACAACAACACAACACAACACAACACAACACAACACAACTGCAAAGCGAAAGAGAAACACAATGTTGTTGACCTGCCATGCGATGAGGTCTTTGAGTCTCATGAGTTTGTCTCTGTCATCGGGATGTTCCTGTGTGTATTCCTCCGTGAAGAACGCCTGGACAAACACACACACACACAGATCAAGAACCGTTCTCACAGATTCTCTCGGCTGTCTCACACACACACACACACACACACACACACACACACACACACACACACACACACACACACACACACAGCGTCTCTCTCTGACCTTCTCGTATTTGGCGAAGCCGCCCATGACGGCGGGATCCACGATGCCGTTGAGCAGCATGGAGAGGGGGTTTATGGGTAATGTGTCGTCACACTGGTACTGGTTGATCATGGTGAGGATTTTCTCATTGGTTTGTCCCATCGTCTCGAGGGCGTTCTCCAGCGGACTCACCGTCGTCTGACAGACAGATTATTATATCATTAATTCAGAGTTTATCTGTATAGAGCTTTTACATACATAAAAACACACAATACATACTGTTTTAAAGCAGCTTTACAGAAAATAAACATATCTGCTCATCAATGTTAAACAACTGGATGCAAATCAACCAAATAATAACAATATAATATAATATAATATAATATACATTTTTTTGCAAAATGCAACTATATTATCGCCCAGCTCTAATCTGCTGAATGCAACTATTAATATTAAGATATTAAGATACTATAAACATTAACATCATGATTTTCTGTAAAGTTGCTTTGAAAAAATGTATATATAGTGTACACATACATTTGACTTGACTTGATTTTTTAATGTGCATAATGTGAAATCTGTGCACATTATTCACATTTTCTGTATGCATAAAATAAATAAAGCACACTGTACAGAATATCACATCTCACAATGTAAGGCAATTCACTTGGCATTTGAACTGATATTATAGTAAATGAAAATGTTAACTCTTTCTTGATTATTAAGAGATCAGATCTTAAATATAATCAGATACATTTTAAATACAAAATAATCATTTATTTCTAAGATGAAACTCAATGTCAATGCATTAAATATAATTACATATATAATAAGGTCATGTGACAATGTAGCTGACTACTGTTTTATGTTTATTGTTGTATACGGCGTGCTATCTTGCAGTGTTGGGTGTAATGCGTTACTATGTAATTAATTACTGTATTTAATTACTTTCCTCTTGAAAAAATTACTTACTTTTAAGTAATTACTCCTCATTTTTCTGTATTTAATTACAGTCACTTCTGATGTAATTACATGTAACACCGTATAAAATATAGAACAATTCTATATAAAACAATAGTGGATTTAACATCAAAAAACAATTTACAATTATTTTTAATACTCCCTTTAAATACTTTGTTCAGTTCAAGAAAAATGTATGCAATTTTATATTATATATTTGAAAGTATTAAAAGAGAAGTTTCAGTTTTTAGTTGTATTGTTTAACTGATCGAGGTTGATATGGGATTTAGAAAGTAATCAGTAATAAGTAATGCAATGCTTTTTAGAGAGAGTAATTAGTACAGTTGAAGATGTAATTAATTACATTTTTAGAGTGACTTTCCCAACACTGCTGTTTTGCATAATATTATAAAGCTGGCAGTGTACACTGTGAAGTATGCAGCACACTAGTGTATCAGCCAGAGTTTGATTGACAGGGACGGACACTCACGTGGGTCATGCTGATGGCCTCAAACCAGCGCAGGATTCCTGGGAGTTTATATGCGGTTATGAACGTGGTGCGTTCGATCCACATCGACTGAAGACAAGAGACAGAGAACAGAGTAAATCAGCCAGTCGGTGTGTGTGTGTGTGTGTGTGTGTCTGTGTGTGAGGGACAAAAGACTCTTCAAAGTGACTTTCCAGTGCAGACTTGAGTTCAGTGTGCTTGTTTTTGGGGTTTATTCCTGGCTGGTGTTTGGCTTCATAGCAAAGTTAAGTGAGTGATCACTAATAGAAGTGGTCAAATATCTCCATCTACTGTTCAAACTGCACACTGACATCATTAAATCACCACAGATTGTGTCTCATTTCTGTCTATCAGCTCATTTACCACCTCAATGATGCAGAAATGCTGTGCTGTTTTCCTTTCACAGATCATTTAAATAAAGACGAAATAAAACGTGATATAAAACAGATGAAAAACATCAGAAATGTTGTTTTGGCAACAACTGAAAAAATAAAGTCGAAGTACTAAAATGACAAACTAAAACTGAAAATAATATATTAAAGCTGAATAGAAATATTAGAAGAAGAAAAAAAAACTCGTAAAAATGAGAACAAATGAAATTACAAAAACTAAAATTAATATGAAAACTGAAAATATAAAAATAAAAGATAGTCTGATAAATACTATACTAGTTTATAATAATACTAAAATAACACTGGAGAGATTTATTCAATGATTTTAGCCATTTGTATATGTGAAATATTATTAATAAGTGAAATTAGATTTTCTTTGCCAGGTGCAATTTAGCCTCGTTTCATGTGTTTGTTCATGTGTTTTAAGTTTATGCTGAAATAAATCAGTTAAAAATGGGGTCTTATTTTATCAGACCACATTGCTCGTCTTTCTAGAGAGATCAGGCAACAATAATTGAGCTCTGAATGTGTTGAAGCATTTACACATGAGTCCGAGTGGATGTGATGTATTCCAAGTGAGAATGACTTTAATCTAAATGTTTGCTCTTTTTGAAAGTAAAAAGAGTCAGAAATGATCATTATGTTGAAAAAGTATCAGAAAAGGCTTTTGAATTGAAATGTGTAAATGTGTTTTCTGTGCATCTGAAAGTGGCAGACAGTGAAAAGGCATCTGTAATAAGTATAATTAGCTTCATGAATAGAGATCTATGAGAGATCCTCATGTACACATTAGTTTGAATACGTTAGGACTCACAACAAACTCATTATCCGGATCCACTTTCCCTTTCCTCACGGGTCTGGAATACTGGAAGCGCTGAACGTAGTTTGACTTGTAGAAGCTACAGAATCAGCAGAGAGAGACAGAAGTCATGAGGAGAGATCAATGTGTTTGGTGTTTTAATCGTTGTGATTGTTCGGTGAGCCGAGACTGACTTGATGATCTGATCCGGGACGGGTTTGTTCTTCAGACGTGGCGGGATCTCCAGAACCGGCTGGACAGTAAAACACTGGATGTCTGATCCAGACCGGATAAGAACAACACTGACCATTTATATTTAAACATATGCTAGCATGTCTTTACTTGTCTAACAAGGGCTAAAGTCTTATATTAATATAAGTAATATAGAAGTGGTATAATAATATGATATAATTTAATATAAAGAACAAAAAATCTAAACCTAAACAAAATTAAAAAGTTAGGGCTGAAGGCTTATATTAAAGGAGAAGTTCACTTTTAAAATGAAAATTCTGTCATCATATACTCACCCTCATGTTGTTTCAAAGCTGTATGAATTTCTTTCTTATGCTGAACAGAAAGGAAGATATTTAGAAGAATATCAGTAACCAGACAGTTTTTGAGTCCCAATGACTTCCATAGTATATTTTTTTCCTACTATGGAAGTCATTGGGACCCAGAAACTGTCTGGTTACTGATATTCTTCTAAATATCTTCCTTTCTGTTCAGCATAAGAAAGAAATTCATACAGGTTTGAAACAACATGAGGGTGAGTATATGATGACAGAATTTTCATTTTTAAAAGTGAACTTCTCCTTTAATATAAGAAACATAAAAGCGATAATATAATGTAATATAATTTAATATAGAGCAAAAAATCTAATAAAACTAAAGATATGATAAAAAAGTTGATGATAATGAAAATAGAGTTAAGATATAAGGGCTGAAGTCATATATATTAATATAAGTAATATAATATAATTAATATAATATTAAGTGCAACATTTCAATAAAAACTAAAGATAAAAAAAGTTAATGATAATGAAAAAAAGAGTAAAGATATAAGGGCTGAAAAATAATATAATATAAAATCGATAATATAATGTAATATAAAGAGCAAAACATCTAATAAAACTAAATATAAAATAAAAAAGTTAATGATAATGAAAAAAGAGTTAAGATATAAGGGCTGAAGTCATATTTTTATTAATATAAGTAACATAATAGCAATAAAAAAAAAAAAATATATATATATAAAATATAATATAATATAATATAATAATATTAAGTGCAAAATTTCAATTAAAAAAAAGTTAATGATAATGAAAAAAAGAGTAAAGATATAAAAATAATATAATAGCGATAATATAATATAATAAATGCAAAAAAATCAATAAAAACGTATACATATATAAAAACCAGATTCCCACAGCAGAGTATATGTAAAGGATACACTGCATGTTTGAGTTTTTAATGTCGTCTCCAGGCATGGTGGTGATGTTGAGTCTCACGGCGCTGGGAAACTGACTCATCAGATGACTCTGGAAATCTTCCCTGCGCTCGTACTCCTTCCCGCGGTGAATGAAAACCTTATTCTGATCAGATTAAATACAATCAAAATCTAAACTACATTACATATCTGTCAGGACAGTTATAACAAACACACACTGACCCTGAGGAACTGAGGGAATCCGCATCCGTAATATCCCACAGCGAAGTAGTCCGGCTTGGGCCGCAGGATCTTCATAATGTTCTCGTAAAACTTGGCTTGTTGATTCTGTGAAAGGAATTCATTAATGAAACAAACAAAGAGAGAAAATGCTAAAAAAAAAAACAAGTAAGCCTGACGACTCAAACACGGAAAGTTTAGTGTGTGTTACCAGTTTCTGTCCGAGAAGCTCGTAATCAAAGACCTCCATCTCAAACTGATCCGCCAACTCCTTACACAGCATGATGGCCTCCTCCCACATCTGACACGCACAATTCACATTTACATTTACATTTATGCATTTGGCAGACGCTTTTATCCAAAGCGACTTACATTGCATTTCAAGGTACACATTTACATTCTTTTCACATTTACACATTTATCAGTTCTTGCTTTCCCTGGGAATCGAACCCACGACCTTGGCGTCGCAAGCGCCAACGCTCTACTGTTTGAGCTACAGGAAAGCCAAAAATTAATATAACATAAAAGCGATAATATAATGTAATATAATTTAATATAAAGAGCAAAAAATATATATATTATAATATAATAGTATAAAGTGATTTACACACATACACTCACCTAAAGGATTATTAGGAACACCATACTAATACTGTGTTTGACCCCCTTTCGCCTTCAGAACTGCCTTAATTCTACGTGGCATTGATTCAACAAGGTGCTGAAAGCATTCTTTAGAAATGTTGGCCCATATTGATAGGATAGCATCTTGCAGTTGATGGAGATTTGTGGGATGCACATCCAGGGCACGAAGCTCCCGTTCCACCACATCCCAAAGATGCTCTATTGGGTTGAGATCTGGTGACTGTGGGGGCCATTTTAGTACAGTGAACTCATTGTCATGTTCAAGAAACCAATTTGAAATGATTCGAGCTTTGTGACGGTGCATTATCCTGCTGGAAGTAGCCATCAGAGGATGGTACATGGTGGTCATAAAGGGATGGACATGGTCAGAAACAATGCTCAGGTAGGCCGTGGCATTTAAACGATGCCCAATTGGCACTAAGGGGCCTAAAGTGTGCCAAGAAAACATCCCCCACACCATTACACCACCACCACCAGCCTGCACAGTGGTAACAAGGCATGATGGATCCATGTTCTCATTCTGTTTACGTCAAATTCTGACTCTACCATCTGAATGTCTCAACAGAAATCGAGACTCATCAGACCAGGCAACATTTTTCCAGTCTTCAACTGTCCAATTTTGGTGAGCTCGTGCAAATTGTAGCCTCTTTTTCCTATTTGTAGTGGAGATGAGTGGTACCCGGTGGGGTCTTCTGCTGTTGTAGCCCATCCGCCTCAAGGTTGTGCGTGTTGTGGCTTCACAAATGCTTTGCTGCATACCTCGGTTGTAACGAGTGGTTATTTCAGTCAAAGTTGCTCTTCTATCAGCTTGAATCAGTCGGCCCATTCTCCTCTGACCTCTAGCATCAACAAGGCATTTTCGCCCACAGGACTGCCGCATACTGGATGTTTTTCCCTTTTCACACCATTCTTTGTAAACCCTAGAAATGGTTGTGCGTGAAAATCCCAGTAACTGAGCAGATTGTGAAATACTCAGACCGGCCCGTCTGGCACCAACAACCATGCCACGCTCAAAATTGCTTAAATCACCTTTCTTTCCCATTCTGACATTCAGTTTGGAGTTCAGGAGATTGTCTTGACCAGGACCACACCCCTAAATGCATTGAAGCAACTGCCATGTGATTGGTTGATTAGATAATTGCATTAATGAGAAATTGAACAGGTGTTCCTAATAATCCTTTAGGTGAGTGTACATGCACGCATGTCAACCTTCATAATGTCAGACTTCAACATCCAGTCCAGAAAAGTCACATTTATTCAGTACTATACAGTAAAGTGTGTGTGTCTGCTGACCTTGCCCTTATCGAAGTAACTGATGATGGTGTCGTAGAGTGTTTCTTTGAGCTGGCGCTGGGACTGAGGCGTCTGATAGTCCAGTTGTAGAGCACACTGTTCCTCTGACCACTGCAGATACACCACAACATCCAGTCAACTCACAGTTGTTCAATACAGAGAGAAGCAGGAAAATAACAGAATCAATGACACAAACTTCATCAAATATGAGAATAATCCACATTCACTCCAAAAAGACTACAGTGTCATTATTCAGCTCAAGTCAGATCAATATTAATTCAATTTAGTTCAATAACAGTGTCGATGTTCAAAATGTAAAATAAAAGTAGTATAATAATATAATATAATATAATTTAATATAAAGTACAAAAAATCTAAAACTAAACAAAATAAAAAAGTTAATGATAATGAAAAAAAGAGTTAAGATTTAAGGGCTGAAGTCTTATATTAATATAAGTAAGATAAAAGCGATTAAAAATCATATAATATAAAATCGATAATATAATGTAATATAGTTTAATATAAAGAGCAAAAAATCGAATAAAACTAAAGATATGATAAAAAAGTTAATAATGAAAAAAGAGTTAAGATACAGTATAAGGGCTGAAGTCTTATATTAATTTCAGTAATATAAAAGAGATGTATATATATATATATATATATATATATATATATATATATATATATATATATATATATATATCATATAATATAATAATATAAAGTGTAAAAAATCTATAAAAACTAAATATAAACCTCATTCCTTATTCTTATAATGTTAATATAATAACAAGTGTCGATGTTCAAAATGTGCATGTCGGTTATTAACCGCCGGTGCCGATCTCACTCCCAGGAGAAAAGGTTCTAAATAGAACTTATAGAATAAAATAGAAATTTTAAAGGATTCCGTCAGACGCTTCGTATTTAGAACCTTTTAGGGGTTCAGATCATGAGATCATTCTTTGGATTTAGTTTTAATTAATTAATTTTGTTTTAATTTAAATTGAATTTTATGAATTAAGCAGCTCGTAAACATAGTTTATCACAAGAAAATTTTAAATAACCCGTTAAACATGACAGTAAATACATTTCTAACCTTTTTGGCTTAAAGCGTTCTCTAAAATTGAGCCGAGAACACTAGGGATATATGTAGAACCCTTTCATCTTTAGTTTGATTTGAGGTTTGTATATAAAGCGAGAGGTCGAACTGAAGTGGTTTCTAACGGGAGGACAGACCGTGAGTAATAAAAGAACATTAAACATCATAGCCTAAATGTATGGACTGTGCAGTGTTCTTGCTAGAGAGAGAGAGAGAGAAAGAGAGAGAGAGAGAGAGAAAGAGAGAGAGAGAGAGAGAGAGAGAGAGAGAGAGAGAGAGAGAGAGAGAGAGAGAGAGAGAGAGAGAGAGAGAGAGAGAGAGAGAGAGAGTATAAATCTGCCGCCCAGCTCGCAGGAACTGATGTCATAAATTTGACCTGGAGGCTTAATCTGCACACAGAGCGTCAGGGACGACTGTAAATCAACCAGGGAAGAAGTGTCTTGTGTGTGTGTGTGTGTGTGTGTGTGTGTGTGTGTGTGTGTGTGTGTGTGTGTGTGTGTGTGTGTGTGTGTGTGTGTTCAAACGTCCCCACAAATATAGCAAAACTTGAAATCAGCTACCAGCCAATGATCTCCACAAGGAAAAATGATTAATAAACACACCAAGATAATGTCTTACTGAACATGTAAAACTGCAAACATGTTTCTGAGAGGGTTCAGTTTAGGGGATGAACAAATATAATTAACTCAGTATAAAAACAACAGAAGTGTGTGTGTGAAGTGTGTTTGTTGACCTTCAGCAGTTTGGAGTGCAGCAGGAGTGTGTACGCCGCCTCGGTGTAGTTTTCTCCATCCAAATGAAGATCCCGTAATTTGTACAGATACCTTGGAAACACATTTAAAATGAATTCATATAAATTATATAAAAAACTAAAATATACTATATTTTTTTATATAAATATAATATTATATGTGTGTATAATTAATTTAATCTATTTTTATATTCATTTTATATATGTAATATATATATATATATATATATATATATATATATATATATTATATTACATATATAAAATGAATATAAAAATAGATTAAAT
>NC_137135.1:34051838-34056838 GCF_949319135.1 Squalius cephalus
TCAGATGCTTCTGACTCCATATGAGGAGGTGGCGAGCGAGTTGCGACATACGGCGGGAGCGTAGACCACCCTGGTGGTTGATGTACGCTACTGTTGCGGTATTGTCTGATCGGACTAGTACGTGCTGGCCCCTGAGCAGCGCATGGAAGCGGTGCAGGGCGAGACGTACAGCCAGCAACTCGAGGCAATTGACATGCCAAAGGCGCTGGGGTCCTGTCCAGGAGCCCGCGGCAGCATGACCATTGCACATGGCGCCCCAGCCCGTGTTGGAGGCATCTGTTGATACAACAACATGCCGGGAAACTCGTTCTAAGGGCACTCCGGCCCGTAGAAAATTGAGGTTCGCCCACGGGGTGAAGGTCTGACGGCAGGCTGGAGTCACTGGGACTCGGAGCGTGCCGTGTTGCCATGCCCACCTCGGGACTCGATCGCGAAGCCAAAGCTGAAGCGGTCTCATATGAAGCAATCCCAGCGGCGTTACTGCGGCTGCGGATGCCATATGCCCCAGGAGCCTCTGAAATAATTTCAGTGGAACCGCACTCTTGCCCTCGAACTGACGAAGACAAGTCAGCAGTGACTGCGCGCGCGCGCGCGCTCGCTCGTAAGCTGCGCGCACATGGCGACCGAGTCGATCTCCATACCGAGAAAAGAGATCCTCTGCACGGGGCAGAGTTTGCTCTTCTCCCAGTTGACCCGAAGGCCCAGACGAACTAGGTGCTGAAGCACTAGGTCCCTGTGTTCGCAAACCTGGTCTCGAGAGTGAGCTAGGATTAGCCAGTCGTCGAGATAGTTCAGGATGCGAACCCCGTGTTCCCGGAGGGGAACAAGGGCTGCCTCGACGACCTTCGTGAAGACGCGAGGAGACAGGGCTAGCCCGAAAGGGAGAACCGCGTACTGGTATGCCTGCCCCTCGAAAGCAAACCGTAGAAACGGTCTGTGTCGAGGTAAAATGGAGACATGGAAGTAGGCGTCCTTCAGGTCGATCGCTGCAAACCAATCCTGCGGCCGCACACACTGGAGGATGTGTTTGGCCGTTAGCATCTTGAACGGCAGCCTGTAAAGGGAGCGGTTCAAGACGCGCAGGTCGAGGATTGGCCGTAACCCACCGGACTTTTTGGGTACAATGAAGTAAGGGCTGTAGAAGCCGGACTTCATCTCGGCTGGAGGGACAATCTCGATCGCACCCTTCGCCAGTAGGGTGGCGACCTCCGCTCTCATGACAGGGGCATTGCCACCGACCATAGTGAAGCGGACTCCCCTGAAGCGGGGAGGAGATATCGCGAACTGAATCGCGTAGCCGAATCTGATGGTTCTCGCGACCCAGCGGGACAGTCTGGGAAGCTCTAGCCAGGCCTCCAGAAAGTGCACCAGAGGGGTCATACGAACCACAGACGCACCGTCGGTGGGGCAGCGAGGCGGAATGACCGGCACCGGCGAGGGTGGCATAGCGGCCCTGAGCGGGGGCACGGTCATTAACCACGTCCTGCCAGAGGAGGCCAGGGGAGGGCGCGCGTCCCACGGGGGCGTGCTCTGGCAGGGGTCTGGCGACAGAGGGGGATGAGAGGAGCGTGGCCCGTGGGCGGCGCGTGCTGTCATCCACAGCCTCTTGGGGCTTGGAGGAAGGGACATCTGTTCTTGAAACAAGAATTTCCCCCCGGCCCTCCACCGGGGAAAGGAGTGGCCCTGCTACCAGCTCCTGAGAAGAACTGAGCCCTAACCCCAAGCTGCCCGTCTCAGAAGTGCTGCTTAGCATGGCGTTTAGCCGGCTAAGGGGCGGAGACAGGCGGTGCCACCCTCCTGCGACCTCCTCTGCTGTGGGCCAGTGAAGGCTCGAGGGGAGGAACGCAGAGGGGCGGTGTCGGCGGGAAGCAGGCTAAGGACACCGCACGGACAGATGACCGTCGGTACAGAAGGTCCTGCGCCTGCTTATAGAGTGATCGAAGACTGTTGGGCGCAATCCTCAACCACACCGCCGACTAGGCTGCCCGTCTCAAGAGTGCTGCTTAGGCTGGCATGGCAGTCTAAGGGGCGGAGACGGGCAGCGCCGCCCTCCTGCGACTTGCTCCTGCTCAGGGCCGGTGAAGACCCGAGGGGAGCAACCGCATGGAGGGGGCATTGGCGGGAAGCAGACTAAGGAGACCACACGGATGGATGACCATCGGTGCAGGACCCGAGTCTACTTCAGGTGGTCGAAGCCACACCGCCAAAGAGCCCAGCCCGGGACATGGGGGAGCTTAGAAAATAAACTCTCAGACACCCCCACATCAACCTGGCTAAGCCCATGTCTGGACCACACTAGTGGACATCACCTGACCTAGGAACACGCAGGTGCTGATGTCGCCTGAGCGAGGTCGGCAGTGTGCGTGGCGGAACAAACCAGGCCGGGCATGGGAGGCATAGCGTCCCAGCATAGGGGCGTGGTTAGAATTTCCGCGTTCTGCCAGGGTTGGCCAGGGAAGGACTAGCGTTCCACTGCGGCCGGTTCGACAGAACTCCCGGGACAGCACTGCATCGAAGGCGCAGGCAACACACAGCACTGCATGACCGTGCCACGATAGTGACAGGGAACATGCAGACCATGATCGCCATGCGATCGAAAGCAGCGAAGGCGGAGGACACCCGCGGGCCACGAAAGTCACGTGGAGTCTCGCGCAGCGCAGGCGTCCTGATGCACGTCCGGGAGAAGCTTACAGCGCTCGGGGGGAGGGCGGGGCCACTCCAGCCGATGCTTTCAGCTGCCCGGGAAAGCATGGCTGACAGCTCTGGATCGGTCCCGGCAACGATGGCACTCCAGTGGGAGGCAACGCAGTCGAAACTTCATTTCCAGAGGAATCAAGCCCGCCTTGTGATGCTGTGAGTGCATGGTCTGCGATGTGGAGGGGGGTGTGGCCCGAGGAATTGACTCGTCGGTTGTTGTGCCACACCAAACCCTCAGATCACCCTGGCCACCAGCCAAAGTATCCCCTCTCGAGGAAGAGATAAATTGGGGTGTGGCAGAGGGGACTCTACTCACATGGAGATCATTGAGTCTTGATCTATAAACATCGCGATGGCCATGTTCCCGCAATGAAAACATGACTCATCAACGAGCGCTGCCGAGCGTGATTAAGCCCAACACGCAAAACAGCGCTCGCGACCGTTAGGCAGAGATGACTCACGCACACACATCCAGAAAATACACGGGCGAACCGTCTTGAAAAAGACGTGCCGCGTGCAGCTCTTTTAGAGAGTGGAAAAGCTCAGCAGAGTGCTGAAACGCCCAGGGAGAAACACACTCACTGTCGGCAGATTACTGCACAAATCAGCAGCAGGAAATGCGATCTCGCTGGAAAGCGCTGTCACACCAACACACTGAAGAGCCGCTCGTCTCGAAGAGATTTGAGATGACACTCAAAAGGCTTGTGGAGTGAAGTACTGAACTTGGCTCCGAAGCGAAAACATATCTGCATGTTGCCAGCGTACTTCCTTTATACCCCCTGCGGTGGGCGGAGATACGCTATGCAAATTCCGCAGACCCATGGCATTTCATTGCCATTGGCTCGTTTTATATACTCGAAGGTGAGAGGCTTTCTAAGCGAAACCCCAATCGTCGTCATCCGACGTAACTCGGAGTGACCACGAAAGGGAATGAGGATTTCTCTGATCTACATTTGTGCATTTCAAGACATCTGAAGGACAAAAAATGGATGAGAAATATCTTTAAAACCATGTGACTGCGCAGTTGATTATCTGTCAATACCGGCTCTCTCCGTCACTCATCTCTTCCTCTCCTAAAGCTGACCTTTGACTGATACTCTTCTCATTTTCATCTCCATCATTATGCGTGTTTCCATTACAGATTTGCGCAAAACTTTAGCGATTTTTTCTAAATGACGACAAAAAACTATTGCAAAATGACGGCGTTTCTATTAACCGATGTTATGCGACTAAAACTTCATTTTTTCCTTTAGCTATAAGTAAAATCATTCCAAAAATCATGGCAACAGACGTTGGTAGGTTTATGTGCTAATCCCAGCCACTGCACTGGCCATTATTATTAATGGAAGGAGACGTATGTGTGTTATCCAATCATTAATGGTAAGGAACGACCCTTATTATACATGTGAGCGGCACATATGAGGTGTTTCTGGGTGTTTCTCCCTCATTTCTGCTTCGAGCTCTTGATTGTGGCATTTCTTTGAGGTTTAGAATCCAGTATTCCTGTAATTCTTTAGTCTTTTATGAATTTAATAAAGAACTCTGTCTCGTATTCTGTCCAAACACGCCGCGTCATCTATGTCAGCTGACCTGTAAATGCGCAAAAACTGTTTCCATTGCAGTTTTGTGAAATATTTCTTTTTCGAATTGCCTGAAAAACCACCTCATGTGAGCGTAAAAACTTTTTTTGCGATAAATGGGAGTTTTTGCGAAATTGACGTGTTTCCATTGGGAGTATTTTCAATTCGCAATTTCAATTTGCGCAATTTGAAGGGTAATGGAAACGCGTAAAGATAGGGTCAAATGATATTTAGTCTATATGTTGTTAATTTAGCCTATTATAATGTTAATTTTTAATTTACTGAAGGCTACTATGCTAGGTAAACAACACACTCTCAGACAAAAAAGGTACAAAGCTGCCACTGGGGCAGTATCCTAAGGTACAAAAGCTAGGCGGTAGGCAACTAATATGTTCACTTAAGGCACTATTATGTACTTTTAAAGCTCATTTAAGCAACTATTATGTAGCATTTAGGGGTAAATAAGGTACAAAGATGTACCTTTTAGCTTTTATACCTTAGGATACTGCCCAAGTGACAGCTTTGTGCCTTTTTTTTCCGAAAAGAGTGTAAGTTTATTAAATGAATTCATTATTAATCGTATGATAAAAATGGCTTCATTAATGCTTCTTGTCTACTGATCTGTACGGATCAATGTTCGTGTCCCCTCCAGTAACTAATTATTACATTACATGAATGACGTAAATTATATTGACCTATTTTCAATTCAAAATGGTGAAATTA
>NC_137135.1:34061838-34071838 GCF_949319135.1 Squalius cephalus
CTGAAGTGTAATCAATGTTAACATAGTGTTTGTGCTCCCGAAGACTCGGAGATGTCTGGACTGACGGTGACTGTTACTGTGGTTCGTCTCAGGAACTCAAGTGTGTTGGTGTTTTCTCAGGAACTCGAGTGTGTTGGTGTTTTCGTGTGTTTTTGTGCTCACCGGTTTTGCACCATGATCATGGTGACCCAATCAGAAGGATAGACATGTTTACCAATGAGATCCTTAAACAACAGAAACGTTTCCATCAGGAAGTCCTGCAAGAACAAACACAAGATGCTTAGATAGATAGACAGACAGATTGATAGATAGACAGATCGACGGATAGATAGATAGATAGATAGATAGATAGATAGATAGATAGATAGATAGATAGATAGATAGATAGATAGATAGATAGATAGATAGATAGATAGATAGATAGATAGATAGATAGATAGATAGTCTTACCACTAGGTCTGAGGTCCCATTGAAGGTCTCGATGTAACAGGAATAGTGTCTGTCTCCCATCTGACTGAGAATCGCCGTCATACAGGCCACCACACGAGACTAGAGAGAGAGAGAGAGAGAGAGAGAGATAGATAGAGAGAGAGAGAGAGAGAGAGAGAGAGAGGGAGAGAGACAGATCTGAGGATCAAATCTGAACTTCAACAACAACAAATACAAAAGTCCTGAAAGTCCCGACTCTGCTCAGCTGATGGGACGGAAGATGATGAACAACATTTCAGACGATTTAGAGAATCTTTCAATCATTCAAATCGACGTCCAATTTCCCCTCGATTATCACTCTGCATGTGCCATCCCTCTCTCTCTCTCTCTCTCTCCCTCTCTCCCTCCCTCCCTCCCTCTCTCTCCCTCTCTCCATCTCTCTCTGAGCGGATGCTGTGAGTGAGTGGGCGGAGTCGGCGTGTGCGAGTGAGTCTATTCTTTCTTTTTATACTGTACTTTCTTTCTTTTATACTTTTATACTAAAACATTTTTTAAAAGAATACAAAGAAAGTTTAAGGAGTGGAGGGTTTGAGGAACGCTGTTAACCAGCGCTTTGCTGGTCAGCAATGGCAGGTCCAGGCCAAACAAAGTTTGAGTAACTTTCACGCGGGATAAAAGTCGCGCTGTGATGAACTGCTCTGTGGAGGATTGTAGTTTGGCTGTGATATAGCATAATATCTGCTTCTCGAATGAACAGTGCTGTGCTTATCTTCTTTGATACCATTGAGAAGGCAAACAGTGTAGTTCAGAGCAGAGTAGTAATTCAGTGAAGTGTTTCTTACTCACTTGAGCTCTACTCGAGGAGGGGTGGCTGTCCTTTTTGCTAAGAATTTCTTACCGATCTCATGTGAGGTTAAACATGTGATATCTGGCAGATGCTCCAACAAACGGTAACGAAAGAGTACTATAGATTAGACCGAAATCATAAGGAACCTCATGTTGCTTCAAGTCGTGCTTTAAATGAACCGATTGAGACCCATAGCTTATGTGATCCACGGAGGGATCTAAATAATAATGTAAGACAATACACGTGGGTATATAATAGAGTTTTTTTTCTTTAGCCAGATTGGATTGGTTTTATTGTTTAAGCATCATTTTAATGTTGTGAAAAGTTGTTTTATTACACCAACTGGTTTTTCTGATCATTGTCTAGTCACATGTAATGTGTTTATAACAGATATGAAGCCAAAGAGCGCATATTGACATTTTAACACTTCCCTGTTAAGTAAGGTACATTTTAGAGATGTTTTTGTTTCTTTCTGGAATGATTTTAAATTAAGAAAACCGTGTTTTAAAAATGTACGACAGTGGTGGGACAATGGAAAGGTTGAAGTTAAGGTACTTTGTCATCAGTATACTTTCAGTGTGTCTCGGGACATCACTAGATCAATGGAAAAACTTGAGTCTGAAATAATAGAGGCACAAGGGTTAGCAGAGATCACTGGGGAGGGAAGATATATAGAGACAATTAAAGGGATGGTTCGGAGTAAAATCAACCTAGGGTCCTTTGCACCATGACATCGAGCCAAACACCCCTCAGAAGCCTTTTTTCCCTTGGTCGAACATTATTAAAGTTAAAGCTTATTTAGAGAGATCAGCCAGATGGTTTAGTGCAGGCGCTAATGGATCCAAGGCTGTGTCTGGTAAATTACCCCACTAATAATGCCTAGAATGGCACCAAACTTCTACAGTAGTACAAATAGGTTCTGTACTCATAAAACATGGCATTGGAAAGTTTGTAAGTACATCAGGAGTTTATTTAAATAACACTTGCCTGACGGCTAATGCTACCGCTAACACGGACGTCAAGGTCACTTCAGTGATTTGGGAAAAGCACGTAAAAGTCCTGGCAGTCCTAGGTTGATTTTACTCCGAACCATCCCTTTAAAACTAAGACATCTCTTCTTTCAGATTTGCTCGGGATTAAAGCACAGGGGGCTCTGGTCCGATCTCGCTTTCAGAATTTAACACAAATGGATGCCCCATCTAAGTTTTTCTTTAGTCTTGGAAAAAACAAACGGTCAGAGTCGCTATACTCACTCCTTACACTTTGAAAATGGGCAGGAATTGACAAAGACATCTGATATTAAAAAACGAGCTGTACAGTTTTATGACAAATTGTATAGCAGTGAATATAGAAAGGACGAGGAGTTGTCTGCTTGCTTCTATGAAGGTCTGCCAAATGTCTTGGAGGACTCAAAGGCAGAGCTGGAGACGTCTCTTTCGGAAGAGGAGCTTCTGAACGCTCTCAAGAGCATGGAGAGTGGAAAAGCTCCGGGATGGATGGACTCCCAGCTGAGTTTTATAAAGAGCTTTGGGCTGAGCTGGGTGAGGACCTGCTGGCAGTCCTGAATGAAAGCTCTTTGCCCTTGAGCTGTAGGAGAGCAGTGATCACATTGCTACCTAAAAAGGGTGATTTGCAGGAGATCGATAACAGGAGACCTGAGAGTTTGCTTCGTTCTGATCTTAAATTCCTTTCTAAGACTCTGACTAATAGACTGAGAAAAGTGATGGGGCAGGTCATTCATTTTGATCAGACGTATCGTGTGCCGGGTAGGTCAATCACAGATAATGTCTGTCTCATATGGAATATTTTAAGTGTTTCGAGTCTTTTAGGGGTAAATTTGGGGTTTATCTCTACTGACCAAGAAAAAGCATTCGATCGCTGAGCATCAGTATCTATGGCCTTTCGGTTTTAGCTCTGGTTTTGTTGATATGATAAAAGTGTTCTACCAGGACACAGAGTTTACTGAAGGTCAATGGTGGTTTGAGTGCCCCTTTTAAAGCTAGTAGAGGGTGTGCACTGTCTGGTATGCTTTACTCCTTAGATATTGAACCAATGCTGAATAAATTAAGAAATAAGATTAAACGTTTAACATTGTATCATGATATACAGAATCAAATTTCAGCTTATGCCGATAATGTAATTGTGTTGGTAAATGGGCAACGAGACTGTAATGATTTGGTTGTGGTGGTGAGACAGCATACAGAGTGAGAATCCAATCGCAGTTTATTAACAAATATAATCCAAGGTCATAGTCCATACCAGGCAGAGGGTCAAGCACATGTAATCAGTCCAAACACAAATACAATCCACTGAGGCAGATGGGAACACGAAATCCAAAACTCAGGAAAATATAAAGAAACCAGGAACTGCTCAAAATGCCGAACCGAACCGAACCGAACCAAACCAAACCATCAAGACTTCATACTGAATAAAGGCAAAGGCATTTAAAGCTATGGTCTACGATTTCAAAGATTGTTCATTATTAATAACCTCGTTTAGATGCTGGTTATGGTTCTACAGTACAATCCTAACAATATGAAGAGAAAAAAGAATGAAAAAAATCCATTCACTCTATTGGGTGTACAGCTGCAGAGAAGTTGACCAATGTAAGCTGTCCGGCCGGACAGCTTACATTGGTCAACTGCTCTCATCCAATCCCCCGCTCCACTTGACGCTCGCGTCTCCACCCCACCGCACCCCACCCCGCCCCCCTCCTGCGACATGAAATTTTGCGGGCAAGCAGCTGACAGTCTATGGTAGCTAGCAAAGTAGCATCAGCTCAGCAATGGAGAAAAAACAAACCAAAAAAAACGACGCTGACACGGCTGACTTTTTGTTGAGCAGGTAAGCATTTATTTATACTTTTATGGTGTGAGGTGTTACATAAATAGCTTTTTATCAGTCTGACAACATGCTTATGCTGCCGGTCGGCATTGGAATGTTAGCCGTTTAGCATCGCCTATCACGGGTCAAAGTGATTATATTTCTTGAAGTGCTTGAATATATTTCAGTATATATTCAGTTTCTGTTCGAGCCGATCGGAATTTGAACAAGATGCGCCAATGTTTACTACCGGTGATCACAGCTTGACTGAGTGACGTTGTTCAGGTTGTTTCCCGGTGGGAGGGATCAGGTAGCACAGAAGGGAGGGGGGTGTGTGTGGAGGGGCGGGATGAGTTTTTTAAAACTTCCCAACCGTCTCAGGCTTTCTCGACCGATTTTCAACATCGTAGACTACAGCTTTAAATAGACAGGGTGATGATCAAATGAAACAAGACACAGCTGAAACCGATAAACTAATAATGAGCAGAAGGTTCTGGGAAATGAAGTCCAGGAATAACCAGGAGTCTATGGCGACGGTGAGGGACTAGGCTGCCATCAGTTGGCACATGATGGCGCCTGCAGCTGACAGATGTAACAGAGATATCAATCAGCTTGTTTCTGTTCTTGGTGATTTTCAAGGAATAATTTCAGCTGCAAAAGTTAATTGGGAGAAGAGTGAAGCACTGGCTGTTGGGAAATGGGAGGAAGGGCTAGCAAAACTACCTGGTGGGATGAGTTGGAAGAAAGAAGGTTTATTTAAATATCTAGGAGTACATCTTAGGGATTTAAATACCCAACAAAAGAACTGTGAAGGGGTGATTGAAAAAAATAGAAGGAAAATTGAAAAAAATGGAAATGGATTCACTCACAATTGTCATTTAGAGGAAAAGTTTTCTACAAGAGCCTCTACATCAGGGTTCACCAATCTCGGTCCTGGAGGGCCGCTGTCCTGCAGAGTTTAGCTCCAACCAGCTCCAACACACCAGTTTGAAAGTTTCTAGTATGCCTAATGAGACCTTGATTAGCTGGTTCAGGTGTGTTTAATTGGGGTTGGAGCTAAACTCTGCAGGACAGCGGCCCTCCAGGACCGAGATTGGTGAACCCTGCTCTACATTATGGCATATATTATCTTGTGTGGATCCACCTGTAGGACTACTGTCCCGATTTAGTTAATTCTAGTGAATTTTATTTGGAGACTGTTTACACTGGGTTCCTCAAAGGTGTGCTCTTTCTTTCTGAAAGAAGAGGGAGGACAAGGCTTGGTACATTTACCAAGCAGACACGCTACCTTTCGCCTGCAGTTTATTCAGACATTTCTGACTGGCCCTGTTGATCTGGCGTGGAGGAAGATGGCAAAAACGATTTTGCACACAGTAGACGGGCTTGGACTGGATGCTGCGCTGTCTCTAATGGATGCTAAACAATTACGTTTGGCTGGAGTGCCTCGATTTTATTGCGAATGTTTCAAAGTGTGGGCACTTTTAAATGTTTGCAGACTGGAGGAGACCAATTCTTTGAACTGGTTACTTGAAGAACCTCTAATCAAAGGAGCTCGCATGGATATTGCGGGTGAGAATATCCCGGGATTTACGCAGAGACTGTGTGCTTCTAAAACTGTGGCATTGAGGCACATAGTTAATGTGGCTGGACCTGAGATGAGTGATATAAATGCAGAAGCTTCTTTGTTGGGTCAGAGGTCATCACGCCACACACTAACTATAGTGGATATGTGGAAAACAAGACTGACAAATGAGGAATTGATTTTAATTAATTATTTTAAGAATGGAAGATTGACTCTGGATATAAGAGACCCATTTCCAAAACTTGGGATTACACCAGACTTAAAAGAAATGTCAGGACCTTTGTTTATTCTTTTGATATCATGATTGAATAAAGTTTGTTATTAAAAATCAAATCTCTCTCGCTCTCTCTCTTTCTCTCTCTCTCTTGCACTCACTCACTCACTCACTCACTCACTCACTCACACACTCACACACTCTCTCTCTCTCTCTCTCTCGCACTCACTCACTCACTCACTCACTCACTCATTCACACACTCACACACACTCTCTCTCTCTCACTCACTAACTCTCTCTCTCTTTCTCTCTCTCTCGCACTTACTCACTCACTCTCTCTCGCATTCACTCACTCACACACTCACTCACTCACTCACTCACTCACACACACTCACTCACTCACTCGCATTCACTCACTCACTCACTCACTCACTCACTCACTCTCTCTCTCTTGCACTCACTCACACACTCACTCTCTCTCGCATTCACTCACTCACTCACTCACTCACTCACTCACTCACTCACTCTCTCTCGCATTCACTCACTCACTCACTCTCTCTCTCTTGCACTCACTCACACACTCACTCACACTCTCTCGCATTCACTCACTCTCTCACTCTCTCTCTCTCTTGCTCTCACTCACTCACTCACTCTCTTACTCTCTCTCTCTTGCTCTCACTCACTCACTCACTCTCTCACTCTCTCTCTCTCTTGCTCTCACTCACTCACTCACTCTCTCTCTCTGATCAGATGATAAATGATACAGGTAGAGGGGAAAAGTGATGGATGATGGATGGATGTTTGCAGACAGAGAGGTGAGACCCATCACTCACAGAGACCTCACAATCCTGACTGTACGCTGCTGATAAAGGGTGTGTGTCTGAATATGAATGAAATTAAGAGTGCAGTATATTCTGGCGTAAAGCGGTATATAAATACTGGAAGACGACAGTGTCTTTAAAACAAATATACACTATCGTTCAAAAGTCTCTGGGTCATTAAAGTGTTTTTGAAAGAAGTCACTTCTGCTCATCAAGGCTGCATCTATAAAAACACAGTAAAAACAGCAATACTGTGAAATATTACTACAGTTTAAAACAGCTGTTTTCTATGTGAATATATAGTAAAGTGTAATTTATTCCTGTGATCAAAGCTGAGTTTTCAGCATCATTACTCCAGTCTTCAGTGTCACATGATCCTTCAGAAATTATTCTAATATGATGATTTGATGCTCAATAAACATTTCTGTTTATTATTAATGTTGAAAACAGTTAGCAGCACAATATTTCATATTTCATATATTCTCATATTTTTGCAGAAACGTTGATAATGTTTTTGTGATGAATAGAAAGCATTTATTCGAAATAGAATCTTTTATAACATTATAAATGTCTATACTCTCACTTTTGATCAATTTAATGGATCCTTGCTGAATAAAAGTATGAATTTCTTTATTCTGTAAAATCTTACCCCCAAACTTTTGTACAGTGATGGTGTATTTTTGGAGTTTATTGCAAAACATAATATATGTAATAGTTTGAGAGTGTAATGAAAATGATTACATCATCCGTAATGCATCATGGGATCATTATACTCTGTGTATACTACTGTACACTAGAAAATATAGTAACATTGAAAAAATGACACGCTTCTCCTTTAAGACTTAAAAGTTAAGTGATAAATCCAGCAGGCAGACTCGGTCTAAAGAGAAGAGTTTCAAACGATTGTGCTGAGACAGACTCAAGTGATGTTCCCCTACGCTGGTTAAACCCATCCTGCTGCTGGAAATATGCTGATAACACACACCTCTATTCCTGTATAAATGGTGAGATTTCTCTGTTGTGTGTGTGAGATACATCTCACTGCTGTCTGTCTGCAGTGTGAAAAACAAAGACAGAACGATAATAAAACACACACATCAGCTCTGCTCGCTAATGCACAACACACACATCACATGTACATTCACTGAAACCCAATGAGCTGCCTAACACACTGCGATTTCAGCAATCCTATTAGATCATTACAGATCGCACTGTACGACATGGATCTAATAAACCGACATGTGTGTAGACTGCATGATGATCACATCTGCTGAATCGCGGGTTAGTATAGAAGAATAAAACGTCATCAGCATGTGCTAGTGGTAAACAAATAGAGCGAGATGAATCACACTTTAGAAAATTGTGGTTTTTATGTGCGTTTGAAAAAAAAGAGTGAAAGAGGAGAATATGGACACGGTCATGGCAGGAAAAGAGGCAAACATGGCATGACAATTTTGCAAATGGAGCTTGAGGTGATTCGTTTTAAGCTTTAGTGCAATGTGGCATTGATCTGTAAGACTGGAAAAACTGGAAGAACTGGTTAAGGAACGACCACTCCTCGAGTAGACAAAAGACCTTGCTGGAAATTAACATTTGAACTCCCCTTGTGCTCTATCGAGACGAAAGTCTCACCTCAGAGTCATCCTAATCTACAGTTCATTCCCTCATCCCTCACCCCCTCTCTCTCATGCTGAGATCACCTCAATTCACCCAAGAATATATATAGTTTAATGTGAATTATTATCATTGAGTATTATACATGTTTAGTATCATTTGAAATGTCTCAGTGCGACTGGTACAAATGTCTCATTTCCAAATAAGTAAAACAAAAGGTAATAAGGTTTTTAAGAGATAACTGGCACACAAAGGAAGGTGGTCTCCTGGCAAATGGTCTCCTGCTCTCAAAAGGTGTAAACTCCGAATGTAAATTCCCATTGTTAGCAGATGTTTCCATGTGAAAGAGGTTCTGTCTATATAATGAAATGCAGCAAAGGGCTCTGGGCCTTTTTATAACTCAAGTTGGCCCATGATGCTAAGAGTGACCAAAACTCTTAGCATTATGTATTTTAATGTTAGTTTTGCATCTCTTCTCTTTATTCCAGAGCATTTGATGTTTTGTATTGATTATCCTTGAACTGATTATGAAATTGGCATGATACATTTACCTGACATAGTAAATTGTTGCATTTGATTATTCTAATTGACTTTGACATTATTTTCCTTAAAGAGTTAAAAAGAATAGTCAAACATTCGTTCACTTTTAATGATGCACGGATATCATTAAAACCTTTTCATTTATGGAGAAACAATGAGAAAATACATATGAAAAAATGTATTGCATTTAATCAAAAATACTTTGCCACGAGAAAAGATCACGGTTTAAGAGCCACGACCACAGAAATCAACACGATTGGTCATCTTTCATCCGGAACAGACCAAAATCATACAATGGTGTACCGGCATTACAAGACAGGGACATTAAAGCCTGATCCAAGTCAAAACCTACATAGACTTCTGACTATCAACATAAAGTCTGGTCCATTTTGCAGCTTTGCAGCAGATAGACCAAACTCACCATTTATTATACATATAATATATGAATACATATATTATACAAAACCTTTTGCATTTTTAAAATAAAGATTAAACATTTACCATACATCCATAAAAATAGTCTTAATAATACACTCACCAGCTACTTTATTAGGTCACCTGTTCCACTGCTCATTAATGCAAACATCTACATCTACAACTCACTGCATTCAGGCATGTAGAGACGATCAAGAGGATCTACTGAGTCAAACTGAGCATCAGAACGGGGATTTAAGAGACTTTGAACGTGGCGTGATTGAGCATTTCAGAATCTGCTAATCTTCTGGGATTTTCACACACAAGCGTCTCTAGAGTTTGAATGAGCCGAAAAAGAGAAAATATCCAGTGAGCCGCAGTTCTGTGGGAGAAAATGCCTTGTTGAGGTCAGAGGTCAGAGGAGGATGACCAGACTGGTTCGCCTGATAAAGGCAACACTCGTCTCAGTCGAGATCTGCAGAAGAGCATCTCTGAACACACAACATGTCGAAGCTCCAGCAGAAGACCAACAGCAAACTGAGGCTGCGATTCACTCGGGCTCACCAACATTAGACGAGAAGATTGGAGAAACGTCTCCGGCTCTGATGAGTCTTGATTTCTGCTTCTACATTCAGATGCTCGGGTCAGAATTTGGCGTAAACCACATGAAAGCATGATCATCCAGTCTCGTCTCAGCGGTTCTGGCTCCTGCTGCT
>NC_137135.1:34079338-34106838 GCF_949319135.1 Squalius cephalus
TGTAATGCACAGCAATCCCAATCCAATTCGGATTGTTAAATATTTAAAAGTCTTGAAAAAGTTGTAATAAATAAATGAATAAAATAAATGCATAGGAAATATGCATATATGCAATCAAAAGATTGCGGCCTTTAAGATATAAAATAATAATAATAATAATAATACTTTCATTAAGCAAGGATGCATTCAATTGATCAAAAGTGACAGTAAAGACATTTATAAAATAGTTATACAAGTTATAATATATTTCTATTTAAATGCTGTTCTTTTGAACTTTAACAGAATCCGTTTTTGAACCATCAAAGAAGACAGTTTCCACAAAAATATTAATCAGCACAACTGTTTTCAACATTGACAATAATAATAATAATCATAAATGTTTCTTGAGCATCAAATCATCATATTAGAATGATTTCTGAAGGATCATGTGACACTGAAGACTAGAGTAATGATGCTGAAAATTTATCACAGGAATAAATTACAGTTACAATATATTCACAGCGATTTTAAATTGTAATAATATTTCACAATATTACTGTTTTTACCTTTCAAATAAATGCAGCCTTGGTGAGCAGAAGAGACTTCTTTCAAAGACATTAAAAAATCTGACAGACCCCAAACTTCTGAACAATAATGCACCGACATAGTTTAATATTTTATTGTAGCAATAAAAAAAACCAATAAGAATCTGCACTGAAGTAATGTGGCCTGGACATGTTTTTTTTGTGTGATTTACACAGAGAAGAGAATGAAATGAATCAGTGAATGAACGTGTGCTTGAGAAAACCTGCGTCGTCCTCCAAAAGAGGTGAAGACACAAACATCAGCTCGTCTCTTGGGACGCTTGTGTCCTTCTGAAGGCAAATGCACATTCCCTCCCTTTTAAAAAAAGCTGTTTTCTTTTTAAGCTGATAAATCTTTTAAGCTACCCAGATACTCTCACAGATGCAAACACACACGCGTCTGATTGGTAAACACACGCGCTCCATCACACGACGAGTGAAAAATAAACACACGTTCACCAGAGAGCACTGGAGCGCATCTTCATGTGTTTTTGTTGGTTTCCTACGGTTTGATAAGTCAAGTATAGCCATTACCATTAAAACAAACCTCTAGAACTCAGTATTAAAGTTTAGCGTGTGTGTCGTCCAGCAGCGTTTGTGCTCAACCACCCTGAACACCACACAAAACAACCTAGAAATCCCCTAGCAACACCCTGGCAACCATCCCAAACACCCTAGAAACACCCTGTCAACCAATCAGAACAACCTTGCAACACTTTAACAATGTTCTAGTAACTCCCTGGAAACAACCCAGAAGGGTTGACAAGTGACAACAACTAACAACCACCCAGAAAAACCTAGCAACCCTCTAACAATGAATTATCAACTCCCTGGTAACCACCCAGAACACCATAGTAACGCCCTGGCCACCACCCAGAACAAGCAACCCTCTAAAAATGACTTATCAACTCCCTGGTAACCACCCAGAACACCCTAGTAACGCCCTGGCCACCACCCAGAACAAGCAACCCTCTAACAATGACTTATCAACTCCCTGGTAACCACCCAGAACACCCTAGTAACGCCCAGGCCACCACCCACAACAAGCAACCCTCTAACAATGACTTATCAACTCCCTGGTAACCACCCAGAACACCCTAGTAACGCCCAGGCCACCACCCACAACAAGCAACCCACTAACAATGACTTATCAACTCCCTGGTAACCACCCGGAACACCCTAGTAACGCCCTGGCCACCACCCAGAACAAGCAACCCTCTAACAATGACTTATCAACTCCCTGGTAACCACCCAGAACACCCTAACAACACCCAGGTCACCACCCAGAACACCCTAGCAACTCCCTGAAAACCATTCTAATGCCCTAGCAACTCCCAAGCAACCACCCAGAACACCCTGGCAACACCCTGGTAGCCGCCCAGAACAACCAAGTAACCCTCTAATGACGCCTTAACAACTCCCTGCCAACCACCCAGTACACACTAGAAACCACACTGCAACATGCTAAAATTATTATTATAATACTGTGTTTCTTTATATAATATATTTAAAAGGGAGCTACAACAATACAATACTACAAGGCCCTTTGAAGAATACTGCGGTATTGCCATGATAACGTTTAAGAAAAAACATTGTATTACTATGGTACATTTGGGTATTTTTATTTAGTGAGTGCTTAGTGTAGTATATGCCAGTGTGCATTGAGAATAATCACAGTGAGAGTCATTTCTCTCTCACACACACACACAATATATTTATATATATGCAGCTGTGTGTATATAGTAACATTTCCAATGTTCTTCCATTAGGTTTCAGCGTGTGTGTGTGTGAGAGAGAGTTATGTGTGTAATGTAACTCCCGGCGTCTTCCTCTCTCAGTGCGTCTCAGAGGTGTTGTACACTTCGGCTGGTTAATATTGTATATCACAGCCCTAAACACACTCGCGTGTATCTCTCTTCGTAAAATCTCCCAGAGCTTTTGTTCAGTTTTATGCTCCTTATAACTGAAGCTCGAATTACATCATACCACTCTAAAGCCTGAACCTCCAGCCAAACCAATGAAATCATCACAAAAAGAAGATAAAAAGAGCAGATTTGATGTAATTGTTGTTATTAGAGTATTGGAAAAAGAGGCAGATTCCTTCAAATCTCATTAGATCCCACTGGAGCAGTTAAAGGCTCCAGATAATGAACAGACTGTCTGCTGGGCTTCTGCGGTCTGAAATGAACACCTGCAAGCCAATTACTAATACAAATTCCTCTTTGTTGAGTAAATAAAAAGGAATTATCAAACAAGCTGACAGTTCAGTGACGCAATGTAAAAGAACATCATGATTACAGCTAGAGCTCAACACCTTCATGACTGTATTATATTATTCACTTGACATTTGCATTGATGTTACAGTAAATGCAAATTTTAACTTTCTTGGTTTAAGTGAATGCATTTTAACTAGGAAATGCTTGTTTGAAAGTTGTGAAAAAGGTTTAAAAAGCCTTGAAATTTGATGATTTAGATAATAGAGAAGGAGAGAACGATAGAACAAACGATGGATGGATGAAAAGCACTCCTTTTCCTATAATGCATCATCATAATGCATGAATTACAATTCAGTAAATTCCATTTACTGTCATTCCAATTCAACTTCCTAATGCAAAATTCATAAAGCAAAATATGTGTTTTGGTCAGTGTGTGTGTTATCAGGACGGTGTGGTGACGGGACGCTGCGTCCTGCGCTCCTGAATATTGATCACCACACACAGAGATGCCAGAGTCTATTAAATAAGGGGTGTGTGTGTGTGTGTATGTGTGTGTGTGTGTGTGTGTGTGTGTGTGTGTGTGTGTGTGTGTGTGTGTGTGTGTGTGTGTGTGTGTGTGTGAGAATGATGACACAAGAGAGGCTCAGTAAGACAAAATCAAAGTCAGGAGTAACGGAGTGTGAAAGAAAAGAGAGAGGAGGAGTACAGGGCTCGATCGGAGCTGATGAAGAGATCAACAGAGACTCTTACTGTGTGTGTGTGTGTGTGTGTGTGTGTGTGTGTGTGTGTGTGTGTGTGTGTGTGTGTGTGTGTGTGTGTGTGTGTGTGTGTGTGTGTGTTGGAGAATGGAGGGATGAAATTGGAACATCTAAGTGTATGCTGGTGAACCGTAGCGAAGATCAACAAGAGAGCTCAAGAATACAATACTGAGAGAGAGAGAGAGAGAGAGAGAGAGAGAGAGAGAGAGAGAGAGAGAGAGAGAGTGTGTGTGTGTGTGTGTGTGTGTGTGTGTGTGTGTGTGTGTGTGTGTGTGTGTGTGTGTAAAGACAAGGTGCCCTTACAGAAAAGCACTGTTGCAAAACCATAGTAAATGTATCAGATACTATACACTCTAAAAACTTACACTATGGAGTAATTAATTTTTTTTGATGAAACATTTTTACACTTGAAAACATTGAGTAAATCTTAAAGTTGGCATGAAACTGAAGTTGTGACAGTCTTTCCTTTTCTATTGTGTCGTATATCCGAGTGAAACGCTTCTGGAACAAGGACAAATGTGGGCGGGGCTTGATTTTGTCTGTGGGGAATTGATTGGCTGGTTGTGGTCTGCTATTGGCTGATCTCATGTGAGTGACAGGTTGCTCCGCCCACATCATCAGAGAACAGAAGAGATGCTGCGAGAGGAACTTATTCTGATTCAAGATTACCAGGAACATGAATTCAAAACAATAATGATATGCACGGATAAATCATTTATAATAAACACTGCAATATTTATCACTAAGCTCCTATATTCATTTAGTGTAAAACCACACAAAATAAAACTATTTCAACATTTATGCATTTAACACTTGCAGTTCATATCAAAGCATGATGGGAAAATCAGATTTCCTTGTTATTGTTATTAATTGTTATTTTGTGTCCAACTTACTAAATTTCTAAAGTTGTTGTTAAAGATGAATAATACTGATATGCAATAAGTAACAATTGTAGTTCTTGAGACTGATTAGAATAATTTCTCAATTGATTAAAATGTAACAAACTTTTAAGAATATTTTTAAAAATATATGATTTATTAGTGTAATACGAATTACTTTTTGTTAAAAAACTTAAAGAATGATGTACATTTTAAACAAAAATAACTAAGGTAGCATAGTTATTTATTATTGTGATATTTACAAACCCACATAATATTTTTAGAGTGTACTATGACACAGAATTATTATAATATTTAAATGTCAAAAAACATGGTAATATCATGTTATAACATATGGTATATGGAACTCTTTGTTTGTTGTTGTTAATGAATGCAAAAGCACATCACTGTATTACCACAGCACTGTAAGCTGATCCATTTCAAGGTCGAAATGTGTCAAATCCACCAGATCGATGAATCTAAATTCTTCCAAACACACCACAGAGCACACAGCCGTCCTGAAACACACACTCCCTCTCCGGAGGATTCAGAGACACACACATCAAAGACGAGAGGAGGAGATTTGGCTTCGGATGTCTTTTCCAGTTTGTTCAAATTAAAGTAATCCTAATGAACGTAAGTGCTGGCCGTTCATAAGAACTGCAAATATTCAGTCAAATATTCCAGACTCTCCTAATTGAACACACACACACATACACACACAGACAACTTGTTCCTCATTAGGCCCGTTGTGTGTGTGTGCATGAAATAAGTGAGTAGTGTTGTATGATAATATAAATCTGTTAGAGGCTAATGGGGGTCATTAGCATTTTCAAGCAACAAAATCACACACTAACACACACACATACACTAACACGCACACACACACACACACTCAAACACGCACATACTAACACACACACACACACACTCACGCACGCACACACTCCCACACACTCACGCTCGCACACACTACCACACACACACACACACACACACTAACACGTACACACACACGTGCACACACACACACACACACATACACACACATCACACACACACACACACACCACACACCACACTTCCTCTAACACACACACACACACACACTCACACGCACTAACACAAACTCTCTCTCTCTCTCCCTCTCTCACACACACACACACACACACACTCACACACACACACAGTGTTTGGGTCAGAGGCAGCTTTGAGTCGGTCTCATAAAAGAAAAGAAGCTTAACAGAAAACAAGATATGAACTACAAGACTTATCAAAGAGCAGAAGAGAGGAGGGTGAACACACTCCCATCTTAATGTTCACGGAAGCAGGAACACACTTAAGAGGAGGAGGAGATTACAGAGGAATAAAGTGATAATAATAGGCCCTTCAGGAGGAGAAGCAGAGAGAGAGAGAGAGAGAGAGAGAGAGACTTTAATCAGCTGGATGTGACATATGGGGGATTTTGTTAACCCTCATTAATATTCGTAATAGTCGTGTTGGGGTTATTGGAGTCTCTGAGCATAAGACGGACGTGAACTTTAAGAGCGTCTCTCTGGTTTCTCCACTTGACTAGCATTCTCGATCACACACACACACACACACACACAAACACAGTGTTGAGGAGTAACTAACTAAAAGTTGTGGCGCTACTAACTTTTCAGAAGTTTAGCGGTTTACAAAAAAGATCAGATTTTCAAGTAACAAGCTACTCCTTCCATCAAGTATCATAACAATCTATGTATTTTTTGTCACGTGTTGTGCTCTAGAGTCAGGTGAACTCAGGCAATAATTATGTGAGGACAACATAAATATAGATTTTATTAAATATATATAAATAAATAAATGCAAATCATTAATTTTTTAATACATTACTAAATAAAATAAATCTATAACTTTATGAAATGCATAAATTCATGAACTATATGAATCATTATATGGATCATTTATTGATCATTTGCATTTGTTTATTTCTTTCTTGATTTTTAATTTTGCAGGTTTCATTGCAAAGCTCGATTCATTTTAGTGAACTGATTTCCAAAATCAATTAGCTGATTCCTTTTGTGTTACTTTTCATTACACAATAGTTGTTTTAAACTCAAATATACACATTGCATTTGCTGATTCAATACCGTTAAAAGATGCACTCAGTAATATTTAGCTTATGTTGCACAGGCCGATATGACACTGAAACTACATGGGAGCAGCTCCACACACAATCTCAATTTTCCTGTTACCAATGCAATTGAAAAAATAAATTATTCACAGTTAGCCATGATTTATTTATTTTGTGAGCAAAAGAGTCTGAGATGAAGTGAACAGTGCTGTAGTTTCCTCGATTTCTTGAAATCCTTGAAATCCAAGCTACAGTATGTCTCATTCGTGTAAAACTTTTTAATGAGAGTAAAACTGCTGAGTGCACCTTTAACATCACCAACCTAACTGAGATGCTCATTGTTTTTGCAGGATAAAGACTACTCAGAATAAAAAATGCTATCATTAAACAGCTTCTTTTTGTCAGTGCAGCTCCAAAGTGTCTACTTGAGAATCTACAGCACATGCACATTCATTCTGATGTCTTTTACACACTTATTCTTTTTCTTTAAACAGGTAAACAAGACAAAAGCAGACTATGGATTCGCAGGAAGATTGGTGAGCAGGATCTGATCTGAAAGCGGATTGCGAACAGATGCGAACACCGTGGAATACCATTTCCCAAAAACACGCAGTGGAATAATAACCTTTGTTTTAGATGGTATGCTTAGAAACGAAGGCCACACCCCCTTCGGCTCCTCCTCAGGGGGCTGAGCCAATCAGCAGAGGTCATGGGCCGACGGGCGGCTGATGCGTCCAATGCGGTGCCGGCGCTGGAAGTGCCTCTCGCTGGTGGGCGGGCCATGCTGTCTCAGAAATGGGGTCCTCTGTGCAGTGTTGGCGTCCAAACCTCGCCGGGCCTCCGTTCGCTTCCGTCATTAAAGAGAAGGACGCAAACGGTCAATGGACCGACTGCAGAAACCATGTCGCTGGACCGGATGAGGCGTTGTGAGGTCAACGGCAGGCATGTCGTCAAAGCGGCTTCCAGGAACGGACCGGACCGGACGTCCCAGGAGAGCGAGGTGTACTGTCAAATCAAAGTCAATCCAAACCAATCAGGGCTGAGAGGGAGTTTAAAACGAACCCCTCGCTATGTTAACGGCAGTGTCGTTGCACCCGAGGTGGTGGGCGGGGTTTGTAGCGAGGGGGCGGAGTCAGAAGAAGCGAGGCGGCAGAGTCAAACAATGACGCGTGATTGTAGGCGGGGTCAATCACTGAGAGGGGAATCGTCCAGGCCGTCACTGCACTGCGGAAACGTCGGCTCGTACGCCACGCCCCCTCGACCGTGCCGGATGATGACATCATCGCCCAAACTGTGCATGAGTTGTGGGCGGAGACAGTCTCAAGCCCCGCCCTGCATGGCGGCCGCTTGTCGCAAACGAGCCGCTAGTCAGGTTCAAGCGAGCATGACGCTTCCGACGCCGCCAAGGAAATGCTGTTCACCTCGGCTGCAGAAACAAAACTCCACGGTGGCACAACCAACGTACGCACAAATTCCCAATCACACACCGGACACGCAGAACGAGACAACGTGCTCCACCCCCTCGCAACACAACAAAAAAGACGCACTCGCAAAGACAGAGGGATCGACGCAGTCTGAGAAACCTAAAAACGACTCGACGACGCACAAAACGCAACACACACAAACACAAGTCACACACACAACTAAAACCGAATCAACCACACAACACGCATCACAAAAGACTAAGGACAAGTGTGCGACCACGCAAACGCACACACCCGTATCCGCCACGTCTAAACCGATTGGCTGTGAGTCAAAAGCCACGCCCACTCTTCCACCCAAGAAAGGCTCAAAGTTGCAGGTCAAATCTAAGCCGGCACCTCCAGAGTTTCTGATTGGCTCAAGGGCGGAACCTAATTCGCAAACTCTGCCCCCTCCCTCAGAACCTAAACCTGAGACAGAAACAGAAACAGAAACAGACTCTAAGGACACCAAACCACCTCCAAAAGATGAGATCCCACAATGCAACGGTGCACCCGGTGTTCTACACGGACTCCTGCATAATGTAGAGGAAAACCTGCTGTATAATCAGGAAAAGATCAAAGTTCTTCTCAATGTCATCCAGGATCTGGAGAGAAACAAGGCAATGAGTGAAGGGTGAGTGAGAGCGAGAGATTAAGGCTTTGGAGTTCATGCAAGCGTGTTTGATTTGTGATTCTGCACTTCCATCATCCCATAACTCCCCTGGTGACTGATGTATCCTGAGGCAACACCTCGGGAATCTCCATCATCAATGGAACATCATCCCCCTACCGTTCACAAACTCTCTCTCTCACACATATCTGATGTCTTATTTTCTGTCACATCTTCACCATTTACACTCTCTCTTAATCTCTTAAAAGTTTCTCTCCTTTTTTATCCTCCATCCACACACACACACACACACACACACACACACACACACACACACACACACACACACAGTTCCGTCAGAACTCTGCTCTGATTAAAAGCTCAGATGTGTCAGAATCGATCAGGAAAAGTGACTGTGTTATATGCTTTAAAGTGTCCATATTCATTACATATTCAAGGACATTCAATAGAGGTCTGTATTCCTGTGGGATTCCAGCTAGCCTTGGTTTTATTTGTTGTGATGCAGGACTAAATTTCTGAGTTGCAGAAAAACTCAGTATGCAGTCTCGATTTCATGTGGTGTTGCATTCCAACACACACATATATAGATATATATGCAAAAGCCTCTAAGTGCCATCTGAAATTTTCTTCTAGAATGATCATTTTTATCAAGCTCGGTTATTTAAGTTTCACTAATTAATTTCACATAAATGGCAATTAATAGGTCATTTTCATTGCCATTTAAGTGAAATTACTGAACTTAAATATACAAGTTTGATAAAAATGATCATTCTAGAAGAAAATTTCAGATGGCACTTCGAGGCTTTTGCATCTGAACTCTTCATATATAGGATGGAAAAGACCTCTAATTCAATGTTCTGTGAGTGTGCATCACATGCTCAAAGCATGTGTGTGTGTGTGTATGTGCAGGTCTTCAGACTTTCTTGTTTTTTCAGGCGTTGTTCATACAGAACTGGTCAGGACATCAACAACTGCTCAACCTGCCAGAAAACAGCCTGCATTATATACAGGTAAACACGACCGTTAACAGCCCACGTATGTCTATCATGTCGTAATTTAGTCCGTCCATGTTCATGTCCGTCATTTACAATAAAACAGGCTGATTTCGCTACTGTACTATATTTAAATGACCTCTGTTGTGATTGGCCACTCTTCACATTAACAATGCAAAGTGATGCAATGTTCAAACATGAAAGCACATTCACTGCATGACTTTTTTCAACATCAAAGCCTTTCACACAACTCATTTTTAATTTTGTGATTTAATTTTTGCTATTAAGTTGGTTAGAGGCTGACAAACACTCACGTCAACACATTACTTTTCAGACTTTCAGCAACAGAGCTCAACTCTATCATACCTGAATAGAGCAGAACGCAGGGGTCTATTTTTAACTTGCAAAGTCATGTTAAAAAATGCAGCGCTAAAGAGATGCAAGGCAACATCTTAGACATCCGTCTGATGCATATGCACATACTCAAATCAACAATTAAAAAATGTGTCTAGAATTTGCTCCATCAAAGGGAGTTTTTCTGATGTGAATGTCAACTTTATTAACACTGAAAATCGTATAAAATATAAAATATAGGCAGAAAAATCTAACTTTTTGAAATGGAACCGTTTATTGAATCCTAAAATTCAAAATCTTAAAAAAGTTTGCATGTGTGTTGTTTTTTTTTAGATATTATTTATCATATTTCATATGTCCGTTTTTTTATATGTATAGGCTTTTCTGGTTCATAGAATATGTTATAAGACAATATGAACTGGAGTAGTGAAAAAAAAAAAACTAAATTTTATTCAGAGGCCCAGCGTGAATAGAATTATACAATTTGGTGCAGAAGCTGATGATGATAAAATTATGATGTTTGTTATATGTAAATCAATACGGTCTTTTTAACAGTATGGCAAATACTTACATTAAATGCATATGAATATCAGTCTTCGCTCTATATCTCTCAATAATGTCTTAAGATGAGTAAGATGTTATTTAAACGCTTAGTTTTATGATCAAAGCAATCTAGTTTTAAAACATATAATGCAATGCAATACAATGATGACTAAGAGATGAACCTGATATTTGAAACTCCCATTTTAACATGATTTTTCTAAAAAATAAAAATAAAATAAAAACAGAAAAAGATGTATGATTATCAAGTTAACAAAAGTTCAATATCAGTATTGAAATATCACTAACAATATATAAGTTATTACTTTATAAAAATCTAAATTTCACAGGGAAAAAAACGAGCTGAAGGAGGGCTTTTGTACAATTATACTAAAAGGCCTTTTACTTGCTAAAAAAGTCTAAACTATCAAGCAGACAACAGAAGGATTTGTAGTAGAAGTTAAACATTTAGATGCCTTTGAAATCTGCTTATTAAATATGATACAGTAGGTTTTACAGGGTTAAAACTCTTTAGAGAAAAAAATAAATAAATCCTATGACCCATTTAAAATATTATAAATCGTGCACAGAGCCACATCTGAGTTATGTGTCATCTTAGGGGCAGGAACAGACAGAAATGCACCAGGAGACCATGAGGATGATTTAAGAGTTGCATCAATATCCTACAGCAGATCAAAACATCCGACGGCCACCAGAAACACACGAGCATCTCCTCCATGAAGAACAAACAGATTGTATTAGTCCTAATTAGTGCAGCTGGCTAAATCAAGCATTATTATTACTATTTATCATAGTTAGGGGTGCACTTTCTTCAAAAAAAGTACAAATCTTTAAAGAGTTAAATAGATGTGTGTGTAATTTCTGTAGGTGTGTAATGAAGCCCTGAGGGATGGAAGCACACACACAAACACACACACGTATCATAAAGCCAGAAAAAACTCTGAACCTGGAGATATCCCTCCTGTGTCACAATCACACACACACACACACACACACACACACACACGTACTGGCCGTGTATGAAATTCCCTCTGCTCTTTTATCTCCCTTCCTCTTTTTTCTGTTGGGATAAACAGGATCATTATTCCCGCACTATGAAGAACTAATCGCACACTAATGCATGTTTCCAGCACTCATACCACGGTAAAGCCTCGGGAATCAATTAAGAGAGATGGATTTCCTATTGAAGTGTAATCTCATGACAATACAGCATGAGAAAAGCCAAGGACACACACACACACACACACACACACACACACACACACACACACACACACTATTGAGCTGCTTTGTCTACATAGCATCCTAACTAAAGTGACTGATATGGAGCGCCCTACATAGGTAGCAACTGTATAGACTTAGCACAGTAAACTTGATAAAAGTTCTTTAATTCATTCATTCATTCATTAATTCTTTCATTTGTTCATGCATTCATTCACTTGTTGTTCACGCATGCATTCATTCCTGAATGCATTCATTTGTTCATGCATTCACTCATTACTTTGTCCATTCATTTACTCATTCGTTCATTTGTGCATTTATTTGTTCATTCATTCATTCGATTATGCATGTGTTTATTCATGCATTAATTCATTAATGCATGTATTTGTTTATGCATTCATTCATTAATACATTTATGCATGTATTTGTTTATGCATTTATTCATTCATGCATTCATTTGTTCGTTCATTCATTAATTAATTTAACTTTTATCCCACCAGGAGAAACTAGTTTTGCGGCAAAGGTGTCAGACACAAAACTAACAAATTTCCAATAAAATCACTCTACAATAACATGAAATAACACTGTATGTAAGGCAAGTCAGTTCACTCATTGGCCATGTTGTCCACAGATAAAGCACAGACGTACGGCTGCAATCTGTCTCAGTGGGGACAGGCCGATATCCACAACTGTTAGTCGAGATTATGCTTCAATAACATTCAAATTATCACTAAAGTCTGGCAAGAATAGTATTTGCTTCTTCAAGTCTTGATCCATCAGTGATTATTTTCCCAGAAGAGAAAGACTGTATATTTTGAATGTGTATATCTGCTTAAAGTGAACTTTTGTCAACTTATTAGGAGTACACTAGCATATAGATGAGCTCAAAGTAATAGAAATTGACAACAACAACAAAAAAAAACTGGATTTTAAGGTGTCTTTAAGTATCCAGACCAAGCAACATCTGACCAAAAAGAAAAAGAAAAAAGAAATCCTCTGGGTTTGCACTCATGCAAGCTGTGTGATTTATAGCGCTAGATATCCTTTGACTCATGATTTCTGGAAGATAATATTGATGATTAAGATTTTTTTCCCCATTTGAAAGTGCAGACTCCAGCTTTGAGCTTTCTGACTGGATGAACTCTCTTCCCTCAAAAGATCTGTTCATCACAAATTCTGCTTTCATAATTCTTTATCTCTCACTGTCTCCCCTGTTCTCTCTGTCTTTGTGCCTTCGTTCTCTAGGGACGCAGGAGAGTTGAGATAGGTTTGGTTAAAGTGCTCCTTCAAATACAGAAATGTGCACTCCTCTGAAGTCAAACATTTCCTCAGCCCATGCAAACCTCAGGTGGTTGCTCAGCTACTAGCCCGAGTTAAAACCGTCTCTGTGATCCTCTCTATGAATCATTCATGTCTTTACCTCAAATGTTATGTGACAAAGTTGATAATTTAGGGCTAAAGGTCTCTTTAAACCATGAACACAGAGTCTGAGCAATAACAATAGTAATGCAAACAGTGCTGATGACAAAAAAAGCATGATCAATTGCACTGAAAAAAAAAACCTCAGTGAAGATGAATTTGCACGGTGCAACAATCATATACATGTAAATGTGTCATCTGGATATGCAAATCAGAGACATCACCTAGCAATTTCCACTGACAAATGACGCCCTCTGAAATGACAGCAACACTGAAAACAGATTTACAGCCGGCAAAAACTGTCGGGTTTCAAATGCAATACAGAAATAACTAGATTTGCATTTCCTGAAGAAAACAGAAGCGCCTGCACGATGGCAAAGGGAAACTTTGAGATTTAGGCTTTAGTTCTGCGTGTGAAATGTTGCATAACAAATGTTTCGCTGCTATTGTGCTCTTTTTCAAAGTCTTGATGCTGTTTTTGAGCTCTACTAGAACAGGTTTTCATGCTTGAATGTTTGAAAACACATTATTTTCCTCATATTCTCCATTGTTGCAGCTCGTCTCTTCCCAGTCTGTCAGTAACGCTCTGTTTAGTTCCTGTCTCTATGAAGCCCCTCCTTCTGAAAAGCACACTGTGCTCCGATTGGTCGGCTGGATCAGTGTGTTGTGATTGGTCGAGCGATTCGAGTGTGTTTGGGAAATGTCCCGCCCCTTACCATAACCGCCAGTTTAACACACTACTAACTAACTCAACCAGGCCCCGCCCCTTTATTCTGTGCATGAATTATTATAATGAGGAATATTGTGACGTGTTCGTTCCCGGAAGAAACTCAAGACTACAATGGAGGCGTTTCAGGGAGTTCAGAAACACTGACACTGATATAGAGAAGAACTTTGTAACTTTGCAGCAACATTACACTCTAAAGAAAGATGAACAGTTAAAAAGCATATTAGGTCCTATTTATTATCAGCTGAGCATCAATAAACATCGCATACAGTCTCTGCAGTGTAAAATACAGCTAGAGGTGGTTAAAAAGATGCAATAAAGGCAAAACCAATCATCACAATTCAGTTTGCAAAAAAAAAAAAAAAAAAATTGTAAGAAAGGAGGACAATCGCAATTCAATGTGCAAATAATGCAATGATTTATAAAGGAAATGCAACAGCACAATCGCTGTGGGATGGGTGTATTTCCCATACAGCGTTCTCTATAGGCTTTACAGGCTATAGCTGTTGTTCAGCATGCTTCATTTATCTCTGTCCCTCATTATGGGCTTTGTTAACCTTCAATACATTCTCTGTCAGTCTGTATTATTCTCTCATCTTTTTACCTATCGTTTTTTGCTCATCACGTCCCTTCTTTTCTCGCTTTCTCTCAACTCACTTAGTTGCCGGGAAATTGCAGGCAGGACTGTGGCTATACTGTAAATAGAGGCCATAACCCCTCACACACACACACACGCACGCACACACACACACACACACACACACACCCTCCTCGTAAAGTTAGATTGCAGTCAGATAAAATGGCCGCTGAGTGTTTGACGCTGTTGTGATAATAGTTTGTGTCAGCAGCCTTGGCTACAAAAGTATGTGTTTCATTCATTTCTACTTCGGAATTTTAAAAAAAAAACTCATTGTAAAGAGTTTTAATCCTTGACCCGAAACAACCAGCTCCGAGATGCACACAAAAAAACAAAAACAGCCCAAAATTGCAAAGACGAAAACAGCACAAGAAGAACTTCGAATGACACAATCCAATCAATAACTACGGCACAATATTGGCTTAATTATAATTGATTATACATTTTAAAACAATATATCTGAAGTTTAATGCAAATTATTTAGGTATGTACAAATATTCACAACCATTTAAGGTCAAATTAAAGTTTGAAATCAGCAAGATTTTTCTTTTGTTTGTTTGTTTGTTTGTTCTTGAAATCAATTAATACATTTATTCAGAAAGGATGCATTAAATCGATCAAAAATTACAGTAGGGTAATTTATAATGTTACAAAAGATTTCTATTTCAAACTAATTATGTTTGTTTTGAACTTTATATTCATCAAAGAATCCTGTTTTCCACAAGTAATAATAATCAAATCATCATATTAGAATGTTAAACTATGTTAAATTGTAATAATATTTAACAATTTTACTGTTTTTACTGTATTTTTGGTCAAATAAATGTAGTTTTGGTGAGCAGAAGATCTTACTGACCCCAGACTTTTGAATGGTAGTGTATAAGTATTTCTATATATACATTTATACCTACATTTCCATTGTACCAGCGACTTCTTTGATTGGTGGATTTGGCTATTAAACATGCAAAGCTGCAATCACTTAACTTCAGAGCTCACAGTGTTTCTTGAAAGGTTTATACATTATCATTAAAAATCAATCTCTCTATGGAAAAAAAATGAATATGATTTTTACATCCTGAACACGGCTGCTGCGCTGTGAAACTTGTAAGAAAGTGAGATGAATGACGGACTGAGAAACACAGAAAGAGAGAGAGAGAGAGAGACTGAAGAATGTTTCTCTGTAGGTCTGTCTTCAGTTTTGTTTGTTATTTTGACATGTCATATTGTCTTAATGTTCATTTCTGTGTCATGACAAACGATCCGTCGTAACCAATGATGAAAAGTGTTTTCTTTTCTCTCTTTCATCAATCACACTCTTCTATCACAAAAAAACAAAATGCATCATCAAATTACATCAAAATGTAAATCTTTTTTTTCCCTCGCACTTTTAATGTATCCTATGTATTTGCAACAAACAGAAATTATTATAATCTTAACAACTTTTTATTCTCAGTGCATTTAACGTCTGTAATTCTGATTTTTGAGTTGGAAATAATGTAATGTGATATGACTGGAATGTGAGAAATAATTTATTTTTTCTCAGTCCACACAGCAAAAGTTGCACAGATGAATCATTCACAATAAGAATGAAAACATCAAAACTATATTCATTTAACAGATAACAACAAAGGTTTCTGGTGTTTTTGTGAATGATACATTAGCGCATGTTTTTCCAAAGTGAAAACAAAAAAAAGTTAGTCTTTTTGATTTTGAAATTTGCTGTATAAATTTTCCTATTTTTCTTTGTTGAATATCCCATTTAAAATTCCAGCAATCAATAAAGATAAAGTTGAATGTAATGGTCGCATCTCTCATTGCAGAATTCATTTTTATTTTTATATTCCATTTAATCATATCTATTTCATGTCTTTTTAGTGTGGAGCACGACTTCCGTGTGCAGGAGGGCCGATTTCAGAACATCCTGGAAGAACTGGATGAAAAGGAGTACGATGTCCCCGCCCCGATCCCAAAACCTGCCCACATACGACCGCGAACCAAGAGCCGCGTCAAGAAACTGCGAAAGAAGTGTTTCTGGTGGCTGTAGAAAACCATCACATGATGGTTATGATGCCGCAAACCAAACGCTTGTGGACGTACGAGTTTCATAATCCAGTCCAGCTTCCAAAAACAACTTTATGACGTGGAGAGAAGGATGTTAAATACATGGCTCTTACTGAACGGATTATTCTTTGATACAATTGTTACAGTGTGAGGAACTTCACTGAACCAAAAGCTCATCTGACATCCTGAAAACTTGAGGACAATTTAGAACCCAAGGAGACCCACAAGACCTCGCGTCTAACCAGTCAATAAATCCCCTTCATAGTGTCTGACAGAGCCGGAACGCAGTCGATATCCCTCTTTACCCTGATGGACTGATGGAGATTCTCCGTCTCATCTCCTCGTCACCGTTCTCTGACCTTTGTGTGCAGATGGCTTTCGTCCCCGACTAATGAATGTCTAAAGCTCTGTTCCCAAACCTAGTCATCTGCCTACCTACACAGCATTTTAAATAACCGGCGGTTGAGCTCCAGACACCAAGGCCGTCTTATGAGATGCTTTCTGCGATTGCCTTTTCCATCAAGGATATGTGCATCTCGACAAGAGAAAGCATCCGACTGACACCAGCTTAATGAAATGCTCTATTGGAACCAATCAGTCACGTATGAGGCTCTACTTCAGTTAGAATGCTGCCATGGCGACAGCGGGTTTCAGAACAGAGTTTGAATGTTTCAAATGCTGAAGTTCAGAATTCCAAAAGTTCTAAAATACGCTCTATGCACGAACGCTGCTGACTAGGGGTGTCGAAATTAATCGTTTCTACGATGCATCGCGATGCAGACGAGGACGATTCGGTATCGGTTCAGTAATAGACCATAACCGATTATAATGTGCTGACGCTTTTCTGACGTCATTTGTCGCGTACGAGCTTTGTCGCGGTAGCATACAATGGCAGAGGGAGGTGAGAGGCGAGTGAGAGAAAATTAAAAATGCTCCAACTACTTTAAAAGCCTACATCTGAAAAAAAAAAAAAAAGCCCCAACGTCACCCGAATCCGCAGCCAAAAACAAATCATCCACCCGCCCCAATACTTTTCTCTGATTTAAGTATCCGCACCCGATGGTCAAATTACAATTATTCTGTGCTGTTACGCGTGATTATAAACGGATGATCGTCACCTTCAACAGCCGACTTTTAAATGAACATTTCTTTAAAACAAAATTTATTTGACAGATTTTCCTTTACTTAATGGCATAAAGAAAGCTTTACTCCCTTGAAACTTAAACTGGAATGTCACTGTTTCTGTCACTGCGACTTCCCGAACAGGCGAGCACACGCACACACACGCGCGCACACATCACTTTTGAAGTTAAATTGAAAATTGAGGATGCAGTGCATCGTGATATCGAATTGAACTGAATCCATGACATGATAATCGTAATCGAATCGAACCGTGAGACCAGTGTCGGTTCACACCAAGCGGCAACCTCCCTGTCTCTCTCTTGAAACCAACACGGAAGTGAATTAAACGGCAATTCATCGACTGGCCACTTGAGGCTGGCTGCAAAAGTGAGTCAAATCTGCATCTCCCCCATGTTAAAATGCCCAACTTTACAGCAGAAAAACACATGTTTACAGTCTGGAGCGAAAACTGGCTTTGGTCTATACTGCTAATTCTGCCCTTCATGACAACTGTGAGGGAGGTGAATTTTTTTATAACTCATCCGTTTAAATTATATTAGGCCTTAAATTTCTGCATAATTAAGGGTGTCCACTTTTGAGTGACAGGTGGATTCCCACTGCTGTGGTCATTAGTCATCATTAGCCGTTTGTCTGCTGTCTGTTAGCCGTCACGTTACCTCAGCCAATTGTCTGACTGTAAAAATAAATCAATTTGGGAGTGACGCGCTGCCAAGATGGCGACAGTCGGCAACGCCCACTTCGGCTACGGTCTTCAGAAACCTACGGGTGACGTCACGGACACTATGTCCATATTTTTTTACAGTCTATGGTTCACACCCCTACTGCTGACCCATTTCCGGTAGAATCTCAGCCAGCGTCTTTACTTCCGCATAGCGCGTTCTATAGCGAAGTGGACTAGCGGCAAAACTTTGATAAAATTCATTTCCTCAGAAACGGAGACAACGATTTCGCATGATATGAGAGAATACTCACCCTCAAAGTTGTCGATGTAGCTCGAAATTTATAACTCAAAGCCCTTCTCTTTCTTACTCTTAGGTGTGACAGCTAACTGCCTCACAATATTGTTAACATTATTCATGTTAACCGCTGGAAGTTCTTGTAAACAGCGAGTATAATCTGCCATTATCTCCACTGAATACTTTAGTATTAGTAGTACCAAAAACAGCTTCCGACGCAGCACCGGATGTAACTCGCCGGGCTGAGACAAAACCCGGAAGCGATCGTGCATAGAGCCTATTCCGATGTTACGATGTGATTAGCGTGAAATGTGAAAAGCAGGAGAGAAAGTGCGACTAAAGGGGCCATTCACACTGAACACGTTCTTGTATTACATCTGCACCATTTTTTAGTTGGTCTATGTACATAAACATGCATTTTTAAAGCTGTGTCAAATTAAAAGTTGTTACATTTTTTAAAATGTATCGAGACGCACACGTTCGGTTCTCTTGCGCCATTTTCAAATGTATATGAACGGCCCCTATTGCTAGATTCATGTCTCAGTGAAATGACCATAATTACTAAATGAGATTCCAGTAATTCAGTTTCTCTGAGTCAGAAATGATTTGTTTCTATTGCAACACTCAATGCCAAAATTGCTGCATAATGCCAACTCTGTGCAGCTATATTGATGATGACAGTAAAATTCATAACTACATCAATTTACCTCTGTTCTCTCTGTGAATATGCATCAGTTAACGTCGTCTATGTGAAACAAGCGAATCAGAGTTGCAGCAGCTCATTCACAACCTTTATTGGTCGTTACAACACATCGAAATTATTGAAAAATCGCAAATGTACATATCACCATACGCATATCGCAATGGCTTTGCGATAACTGAATGATTTTAATACTTCAAAAAGTTACGTAAAGTCACAATTTTAGGTGCACTCTGAGAGAAATTGGACACATACCTGTGATATGCATAATGTTTTAAATAGTTAAGATCAATGAGCTGCGGAAAATAACTCAATGTATTACTCGCACGCACCTCTCAGACAGCGTGCAATCCCGAATTCAGTTCTCATCTGCAGCTTATATGTAGTCTGGAAATCCAGACCTAAATCTGAAAGATTAATGGTCTGGCATCGACTAATGAAACTCGGCCAGCTCGAGGGGCGGCACCAAGCATGCATTTGAAAATCTCACTGCACGCAATTGGATAACGACCAATCACAACAAGCCCCATACGCTTAGCAACCAGCGGAGCTAACTGGTAGATTAGACTCTCGCCGTATCCGGTCGGCAAAACAGCAAAAACGCCCTTCTTGCAAAGGATCGATTCGAGCGGCGTCTTCTGTTCCTCTTTTAGATAAAAAGCCAAGTCTAACTCGTTCATTGTAGCGGCCAAAGCCGTTTCAAACAACTGGTGTTCATCCATAGCCATCTTGCAATGTTTACTAATGACTTCGACGCCACAGCGCTGTCGTCATCTCGCCTCTGGCCCGCCTATATCAGATAACCCGATGTGATTGGTGCAGTTCGGATACAAGGGCATATTTAATGAGCATCATTACTCGACGCCAGAGTAACTCGCTGAGCAAATTCAACTTGTGTTCTCTCGAGAACTCTGGATTTCCAGGGTAGCTTACATGGCCAAATACACACAAAATTATGTCAAAATGCTGTCTTGGTGAGTATTCACGTGAACAGTTAATTATGTCTTAAGGGAACGTAAACAATTGAGGAATAAAACGTGTGTAACAGTATATTGGATCCGTGTATTTGCTCTTAAAGAGACAGCAGCCTAATAAACCTCCTCCCGTCTATCTTTTCAATGTTAATCAAACAACAAAATACAAAGAGAAAATCTCTCACTGCTCAACTGAATAACTTTTGTAGTTTTAATAAGAATCAGCATTTATTTAATTCCTACAGTGAAGACTAAGCAGTTTTTTTTTACATTTGTTTATTCAATTACTGTTTTGTACATTATCATATCGCATATCGCATTATTTAATGAGTTATCACATATCGCACTTTTCTTCAATATCGTGCAGGCCTAATCATTTGCCTGTAATTGAAGCTGCTGCCATTTCGATTGTTTCTATATGGCGACACATCGGTCAAGTGGGAAAAGTCAAGAGTTTTCGTTAAATTGTGAGTTGTAATTTGCGAGTTTGACAAAAACATGAGCAGGTTTTACTAGTCGGAAACTGGTAATTATGGTAATTTCATCATGACATGAACGCCCCATTAATGCAACATGGAATTTCCTCATCATTAAAGTGTAAATGTTTGGTGTTCTCACAGACATTGTAGCTTCAATGTTTAGATTCCTTATGATGAATTTCACAAACACTGATATATTTTTCTCCGTGTTTGATACACACTTTCTTACACACAGATCAGCACTTCATGCTTCCTTCCTAGAGTACGTAAGGTTCAAGCTCACGTCTTCCACACCGTATCTGTCCTGTCTACATGTCCAGAATTGGAAATATACAGTATATATATATATACACAAATATATAGAATAACAAATATTATAATCAATGTATTTTTATACGCCAATATTCAGATAGTCAAAGACTACATTTCCCACAGTGCACTTCCTCCTCCCTCCACCTGTTTGTAATTGAGATACTTAAGATGACGTCAATAAAATTGTGTATTTTAATGCAGTAAATGTTTCTGTTCTGGCCACAAATAACACAATTAGAGGAGCACAAGTAAAAGTAAATCTCAAAATATCACATTTGGCCTTTGTTTACATCATTGACTCTAAGCATGAGGAATATTAATAGCGATACTTGGCTTAGTAAACGCTATTAACTGTAAAATAGCATTAATAGAGGGAAGAGGAAAGGGAATGGAGAGGATCTAGTGGCTTTAACTCACGATGAGTGTGTGTTCTCGGCCCATGGTGATGACTGTGCGGTTTATCGTCCTCAGCAGAGACGACACAATGTCCTGAATGTGCTGAAATGTGTCTCCCTGGAAGAGAAAGAGACAAAACACTCGTCATTTGTATTCTAGCGCTGAACCGCACTGCATCCAAATGGTCAAAGATTTTCTCATTAAGTCACACAATTAAAACAAACACACAGATTTACTCTTGAGTTCCTCACCTCAATGTTTCCTGTTTATAAGCTACAAATCTTAAAGGAATAATGTAAATTATCCCATCATAAACTGCTCTTTTCCATACAAATGAAGGTGAGCGGTGACCACGGCTGTCAAGCTAGATTTATTTTCAGTTAATAGCCTTTTAAATTTGTGTTGCTTTCTCACATAAACAATTCAGAAGACGTTGATTACAAGTCACTGTCGTGATGTTGTCATTTATGAACCTTTACAGCCCCTGGACACCATTTCACGTTCATTGCACAGAAAAGAGCAGCGTGAAATGAGTTAATGCTGACAGAATTTAAAAAATATTTGGTTACCCGTTTCTTTTAACTATGCTGCAAACGAACAGTGAAATGTGTGTTTGTGTTTTAGTTGCAGGTCTGGTCTCTCTGGCTCCTTCACACTGATTTATTGTTTAAATGTATTGATCTGACTGAAGAGCTCTGATGTGTGTGTGTGTGTGTGTGTGTGTGTGTGTGTGTGTGTGTGTGTGTGTGTGTGTGTGTGTGTGTGTGTGTGTGTGTGTGTGTGTGTGTGTGTGTGTGTGTGTGTGTGTGTGTGTGTGTGTACGATGTCAACTAAAGGCCTTTTATTTCTTTTTATTTGTTTTTGTAAATCAATGCTGAGAGTTTCAAACCTATCTGGCTCTAAAAAATAGTCAATTTCTAAAAGTCCCTTAAACTCAACTTAAATCTTAATACATGTTCCTGATCTTTTGCTGCACAATTCAGCACAAATAAATTCCTCGAGGGGCAACATGTACGTGATGCCTCAGCAGAGGTTGTGATTGGATAACTGGACAAACCAGCGGGCCAATCGCATCGCAGCATCTCAAATGTTGGGTTTGTGACTCTGAAACGCCTGAGCCGAAGTCTGTCATCAGAATGATTTGGTTTAATTTCCTCCAGAAGCGTCTCACATGATTTAGTTCCCAAACACCAGCATCTGAACATGACAGCGTTTCACAGACGCAACTCATTTATGATGGAGGAAAGAACAGCCTCGGTTTCTTCCCTGATTGCAGCAACTTCTTTATTACAGTTATTTTTGTGCCAATTTCTCAGAAAGAGATTATTTTGTTGTGGATGGAAACCAATCTTTATGGAAAGTTTTATGCGATATTACAATTTTGCACATAATTATGGAAATATTATCAAAATATTAATAAATGGATAACATTTACAGTAAGGTTTCATTTGTTAACAGTGGTTAATGCATTAACTAACACAGACTAACAAAAAGCTAAATATTTTTACAGCATTTATTAACAAAAATGTTCACATTCGTGTTAGTTCACACTGCATTAACTAACAAGATACAACCTTTGATCTTAAACATGTATTAGTAAATGTTGAAACTAACATTAAGATTAATAAATGCTGTAAAAGTATTGTTCATTGTTAGTTCAAATTAACTAATCTAGTTTATAATGTTAACAAAAGAAACTTTGTTTTAAAGTGTTACCAATACATACTATAATTGTATAGAAATAATACTAAAATAACACTTGAATAAGCCTGTGTGTGTGTGTGTGTGTGTGTGTGTGTGTGTGTGTGTGTGTGTGTGTGTGTGTGTGTGTGTGTGTGTGTGTGTGTGTGTGTGTGTGTGTGTGTGTGTGTGTGTGTGTGTGTGTGTGTGTGTGGGAGTGTGTGTGTTTACCACCCCCTCACTAATTTCATGACGCAGAGGCGGATAAAGTGAGGGATTGAGAGAGAGAGAGAGAGAGAGAGAGAGAGAGAGAGAGAGAGAGAGAGAGAGAGAGAGAGAGAGAGAGAGAGAGAGAGAGAGAGAGAGAGAGAGAGAGAGAAACATCTGTTCATCTCTACATGGAGTATTTCATTTCATATTGTGTTTCTCAGTTCTTCACTTCAGCTGACGACACAAACTCTCTCTCTCTCTCTCTCTCTCTCTCACTCTCTCTCTCTCTCTCTCAGTGGTCAGTGGATGACGGCTTAATCATGTACATCTATAATCCTTGCAGAGTGTGTGTGTGTGTGTGTGTGTGTGTGTGTGTGTGTGTGTGTGTGTGTGTGTGTGTGTGTGCGCGCAGATATCTATGGCACCTGTAGCCTGTCCTTTGGTACAGTTTCCATTTCTCTATCTCTCTGTGCACAACAGCTCTCCCTCGTCAGTCTCACTTCACACTCATGAATGACACCTGTCAACAGCATGTCCAGCTCATCTTTCAACCCAAAATCAAAACAAATAATATATTTTTCTGAAATGTTATATTATGTCTATTTTAGAGTTGTTTATATAATGTTTTATACTCTGCATATTACAGGTCGCCGAGAGTTGAAGAATGTTCAACTTTGGGTAAAACGCAGCGCTCATCACTGTCACTTTTTACCCAACCGTCCAATCACAGTGGAGGAGGGGCGGGACTAATACCACACCGACCAACCGCCACATTCTGCTTGTACAACATCAACAGAGGACAGCAACAAGCATAATAACGGAACAAAATCATTTAAAACAAGAGCCAGAGAAAATATGTTACATTGTATCGACATTTTAATATAGAATCAACACAGAAACAAAATATGTGTGAAATGAGATACTAGTAACACTTTCACGGATATTCCGTATCATAACAAGCAAAGCGTCTCAACTGAAAAAACGCAACGCTGCAAAAACAATCTCAGGCGCCACAGCTAGGCGTTTACAGCAGAGACTAGTGTTTTCAGCTGGCTAAAAACACTTTGATGGACACACGGCCTTAGAAATACCTAGACAGCTCATTCTCATCCCAGCATCACTGTAATGTGTGTGTATGTGTGTGTCAATCACTTGCTCTCACAGATGTATTTTTAGAGGAATCTTTTGATGTGAATAATATTTTGAAGCCTCTAGGAGAGTTTAATTCAAACCGCAGCACGAAACATGCCCTGAGAGAGAGAAAGAGAGAGAGAGCTTCCTCCTCACACGTCTCTCTCGATCGCTGTTTATTTGAACTGTGAAACGCTCTCAGAATCCTGTTAAAGGAGCAGACGAAAGGAGGCAGGAGAGGTCATGACCCCGTCACATCTTCATTCTGCTCTCTCTTCAACACTCCATCAACCTCATCAGTCGCTCAGCCTGACCCGCTCGCCTCTCCTCTCCACTCAAACACAAACAGCTACTTAAGGAATTGTATGGGTTCAATACAAGCTAAAGGTGAAGTGTGTCATTAGTCCGATGTTAAAACAGTTTCTCATAAACACGCTTATAATAGTCATGCAACTCAAGAGGGCGCAGGCTGATAGGTCCTTTACATGCGATCTGCAAGCAATCACATCATCTGATTGCCTGATCAACATTTAAATGTGACCCTGGATCACGTCACCAGTCTCGAGTCACACGGGTATATCTGTGGCAATAGCCAACAATACATTGTATGGGTCAAAATTATCCATTTTTCTTTTATGCCAAATTAGGATATCATTAGGATATTAAGTAAAGATCATGTTCCATGAAGATATTTAGCAAATTTCCTACCGTAAATATATAAAACATGTATTTCTGTGAGTGAATGCTGCACAATCGCCAACATAAATGAACAACTTTAAAGACGATTTTCTTAATGTTTTGATTTTTTTTGCACCCTCAGATTCCAGATTTTCTAATAGTTGTATCTCGGCCACATATTGTCCTATCCTAACAAACCATACATCAATGGAAAGCTTATTTATTCAACTTTCAGGTGATTTATACATCTGGGGCCGTATTCACAAAGCATTTTATCTTACCACTAGGAGTACTCCTAAATTGTACTAAAATATTTTAGCTAGGAGTTTTCTCTTAAAAGTTATTCACAACGCCTTTCAGACCTACTCTTAGTAAAGAAAAATGACAACTCCTAAACTAAGAGATACTATGGATGACGTCATTACTCATGCACGAGCTTGACTGAAGTGACCACCTTGATTGGCTGATGACTGTAACGCGGGAATGATTCCAAACACCTCCCCTACAATGATGAGTGACAGGTGACAGGTCTGAGAATGCGTGCGCTACACAAGTAGTGCGAAGGACGGAAGATGATGAATAACTGAATAAATAGCCTAAATGAATAAAGAGTAAGGCAAAACAAATAGCCTAGTAGCCTAATGAAGCATATGGATTGATGCAATATCTTTGCAACATTATTGAATTAATCTGTCACTATATGCCTCTGCCTACGTTTGCAAAGAGAAGAACATTTTAATTTGATTCACAATGAAACGTTACAATTAGTTTACATGCAACGAGTAGCCTAGTTTTGGTTGTTGTTGGTGGCGTTATTGCATCCCTAGTTATGCCTACAATGCAGAATTGTTCCCTCGCGATTGGAAGCTCCTGTAGCCGCCGCATACGCATTTCACAACATCGCAACGTGAAATGCCACAAAAAGCGGTTTGTGAAGGTCTTAGTGAGTTAGGAGTCCTCTCGACTTCTTTTAAGCTGTCTCAGGCTTAGGTGCTACTTTTAGGGCTAAAATGCTTCGTGAATTACTCTTAGTCAAAAAAATTAAGAGTCCTAAAGTTACGAGTGACACGCCCATTATTTTTAGGAGTTGCTCCTAAATTCGCCAGTTAGGAGCTACTTTTAGCCTTAAAATTATTTGTGAATACGGCCCCTGACCCAGGGTCTAGGGTCTTGTTTGCTGTAAGCTAATCCTGCAGTGCTATCAGAGTTCCTCTGAAGCCCTCCACCTCCCCAGCTCCACCTGTCTAGATCTGCTACAGGATTTATGTATTCATGTGTATTTATGCAGCAGCATGTCTTACATGTTTACAGCAGCGTGTCTGTGTATCGATTAGCATTAGCATACTGTACGTGCTGTGCAGCAGCTGAGCGTAGCAGATCTATTCCACCCATACCAAACACATTAACATTGCCTTATTCAATAACATGCTAAAACTTTTCAGAGAGTTTTATATATAAATATAAACTATATTTAGGGCATTGATGGGTTGATTTCCTGAAGAGTGCAAACACTGCTGTGTTTCCTTAGCACTTGTGGCATGACTGACTGATTACCACTGAAAATGAAGGACGACATACAGAGAGATAAATCAAACCTTAATTGAATAACAAGAAGTGTCTCTATAAAAGCAGACCCCACTGTTAAAATTATGATTAAAACTACATTTCATCCCATTAAAATAAATAAATACATGAATTGTATAATTAATGTCTAATATAAAATCATATCATATCATAATATAATTTTATATATACTTATATATATATATATATATATATATATACACTTTAAAATTATATATATATATATATATATATATATATATATATATATATATATATATATATAAATAAATATAAATAATACAGGTATATATTTTTGTTCAATATTAAGACATATTACAAATATTCTTATGAAAATGTATATATTATATAATTTTAAAGTAGTAATATACGGTAATAAATATTAAATATATTAAATATTAACATGATTTAAAATTATAATTAAATAAACTAAATTATATAACCATTTTAATATAAAGACATGTATTAAACATATATTTTAAGTAAATATATAAATATAAATTCATATGTTTATGTAATAAATAGTAAGCAATATTGAAAATATTAATATTTACAATTATAATTGCATAGACGTATATAGACGTTAAAAAATGAAGACAAATATAAGCAATATATAATAATATAAATATTATATATATATATATATATATAATAATATAA
>NC_137135.1:34111838-34116838 GCF_949319135.1 Squalius cephalus
AAGAAATTGTATTACGATTAAAAAATACACAATTATTAATGGTGACTTAAAGGGATAGTTCGGCCAAAAAATGATATTAAACCCATGATTTACTCACCCTCAAGCCGTTCGAGGTGCATATGTCAATCATTTTTCAGACGAACACATTTTCAGTTATTTTAGAAAATGTCTTAGATCTTTCAGTGGTTATAATGTCAAGTTATGGGGTCCACCTCCTTCAAGTCCCAAAAAAGTGCATGCATCCTTCACAAAAGTAATCCATCCGGCTCCAGGGGGATAAACGAAGGCCTTCTGAGGGTAATCCGTGCGGATGCATCCATTTGTGAAGGATGCATGCACTTTTTTGGGACTTGAAGGAGGTGGACCCCATAGCTTCACATTATAACCACTGAAAGATCTAAGACATTTTCTAAAATAACTGAAAATGTGTTCGTCTGAAAAATGATTGACATATGCATCTCGAACGGCTTGAGGGTGAGTAAATCATGGGTTTAATATCATTTTTGGCCGAACTATCCCTTTAAGCAAACACGGTGTGACAGATCCACATCTATGCAGGTCAGAGAGCCACAGTGTGAATGTTTGCCTTTGACCTGATCTTCCTACACGAACACGACCCTTCTCTCAACACCATCTCTCTCTCTCAGAACTCAAAATGAGTCTCAGCGGGCGAGCTTTCTCTAAAGCGAGCGAGATGCATCAAGAAAAAGCAGATGATATAAATGCAATGGAACGATTACCGACTGACGCAGAGAATGGGCAGTTTAACGTACGCTTACAGTATTGTTGCACCTTGAGTCTGGTAAATAAATGACAATCATAAACGTCGGCACTTATGCTAATTACTGAGGCGAACGGTAATTGGATTTGTCACACTTAATGTCCCTGTGAGCGATGGAGAGAAGGACTCCTCAGAGAGAGAGATAAATGCTGCGTTGGATCCGTCCCGGAGGGAATATTGAGCGATCTGAGCTCATGAAGGGTTCACTGGTGTCGCTTTTTATAGTGTCCCGTTCCATCATCAATATCAACGCCAAGAACAACAGGAAAATGTGCCGTCGAGCATTTTCTCAAGGCCACACTGACCCTTTCACCTTCTGGACTGTGCAACGCTCAGCGAGTGTGCGTTTCTCACACTGTCAGAAATAGGGGTACAGTAGGAGTCCAGTTCTGTCCCCCAAGGTACAATCTACACTAAAGGTGGACCTCAAGGTACATATATGTACTGTTTCTTTTAAAGGTTAAGCTACAATATTGTACTTTATTTTCTGAGAGTGCACTGTCATGATCCAAATGAGCCATATAAACATGAAAAACACACACACAGCTTCAGGGTTTAGCATCATGTGTGCATGCACACAACACATCTAGAATGCCCTGAACACACCACACATCAGGTGTTCACGCTCACGGCGCTCTCGGCTGAAACGCTCTTGCCTAACAGGAGAAAACACTTACTCAACAGACTCTTTATTACTGTGGACTGATCTTGGCCGAGAGCCACGCTAGTGCACGGCCAAAACTGCGTCATGCATCACTTAGATGACTTACACAAATAATGCATTTTGAAATTCAAGGAACGTGGACATGAATAATGGTAAACGCTGCACATCTGCCAGTTACCTTTCTTAGAATACTCTATTGTTTTCTTGGTCTGTCTTAAACATCATAAATCATTTTAATGCAATGTTTTCTGCGAGGAGTGAAAACTAAAGAGGGTGATTCGTTCACACGTGATCAGGTGACACACGTCACGGTTTACACATGCACTATCATGATCACGTGAACGGATGTCGGAGGATCTGCATTCATCACTCACTACATCAGTATGTTGGTGCTGTATATGACAAACTGATATAATGATAAAGAGCAACTGAATAATATACATGCAATAAATACATAAATAAATACAAAAGCATGTATTTAGCATGTGCAACTATATACAAAATGAAATAAAAAAATACAAAGAGCAAAAGGATCAAATAAAATTTTGAATTACATAAATAAACAAATTAATGAAATAAAAGCATGCAAAAGTCACACTCTGTGTCTCCCCAACTTGTGATAAAATACAATTAATAAAAATAAACTAAAGGTGTAAATTAATCAATCAATAAATAAGCATAAAACACTGTCTATCAACTATAACAGTTGAAAAATAAAATATATTAAAATAAAAAATAAGATAAAAAAGATATAGGTGAAAAATGAAATAAAGGGTGCTTTCACATCTGTAGTTCGGTTCATTTGGTCCGGATCAAGGGCGAAAAATGATACTTTGTAGCATTTTCAGGCGTTTTGGTTCCTTTTCACACCACACTGATCACTCTGGTCCAAATCAGTTGATGAGTTGATAAAACAAACCAAAATGCAGTCACGTGACAACATCCACATCACTCGTTGGCCAGATGTGTCTTGAACGCATTTCCATAACTGCACTTCGATTGGTCATTGGTGAGCTTCTCCTCCTGTCCATACGGTAATCTCTCTACTGTGCGACAGAGAGTCGCGTGGTTATGACGCAATCGTTAGCCTACTTTTACAAAAACTGCTTCTACGGGGCCATAACGTAAGATACAAGGTAATGGAGCCTTTTGTACATTTTCATGTTTCTTTAGAAATAAATAATGGACAAATGGAGTCTTTAAACGCCTCAGATGTAAAGTTATTCGCTGTCAAAGTGACGCCAAAATGAATGGGAGTCAATGGAATGCTAACAGCAGGTGGGGGTCCGCTAATCAATGGCGGCGCCCGGGGAAGCTTCAGTGTTTTCTGAAACATTGGCCCCCTGGAAAATCCCAACAGAACTCCCGGAAGTAAACAAAGAGGTGGAAAATCCGGCTGACAACACGCCGCTTTTTACTATGGAGAGACGACTGCGTGTGCTCATTGTATCCCTGGTCATATTTTATTATATAGTTTGTCTACACCACTTTAGACAAAACAATAATATTTGAGAATGAAGCGAGGATGCGGCTCGAAAATAATGTTAATCATTTCTATCAGGCTCCGCACCTCCTCACAACATGTTAAAGACATGCTTAAAGTGCAAACTGTCAACAAACATTTCTCCTCATCCCATAATGCACAGCGCAGCTGACTACGGCAACTGGTTTAGTCCAAAAATGCGCAGTTCTTTGGCAGTTGGTTCTGTTCGAGGTCGGATCACGTTCTCACCACAAACGAACCGCTCCAGAGTGGCAGAGTGGCAGCTCGCAGACAAACTTGTAGTTGTGAGGAGGTGCGGAGCCTGATAGAAATTATTAACAGCCGCATCCTCGCTTCATTCTCAAATATTATTGTTTGTCTAAAGTGGTGTAGACAAACTATATAATAAAATATGACCAGGGATACAATGAGCACACGCAGTCGTCTCTCCATAGTAAAAAGCGGCGTGTTGTCAGCCGGATTTTCCACCTCTTTGTTTACTTCCGGGAGTTCTGTTGGAATTTTCCCGCATGTTAATTCTGACCAATCGAAGTGCAGTTATGGAAATGCGTTCAAGACACATCTGGCCAACGAGTGATGTGGATGTTGTCACGTGACTGCATTTTGGTTCGTTTTATCAACTCATAAACTGATTTGGACCAGAGCAATCAGTGTGGTGTGAAAAGGAACCAAAACGCCTGAAAAATGCTACAAAGTATAATTTTTCGCCCTTGGTCCGGACCAAATGAACCGAACTACAGATGTGAAAGCACCCAAAGAGTGCAAAAAAGGGGCAGACAGAACAGTAGAATAATAGACAGACAGACAAGTATGTGTATTGAGTGAAATTTGTCACAATATGTTGATATCAGTCATACTGAAGAAGAAAAAACATGTATTTTCATAGGCTTTTCCAAATTTTCTAATTGGACAGTTAACCGCTGTACGTTACCAACAAAGCTTAAAAATGAGTAGGTGAGAAGGCCCTTTGCTAATGTCGAATAAATCACACTCCTGCTGAACTCTTCTTGAAGAAAACCCTGTGCGAGTATTTAAAAACTAATCTAATCTCAGTAATGTGTCTGTCCTTCTCTCGGGCGGGGAAAGATCTTCACAACTGCTCCCTTAAGAATCATAACTCGGCCCTTTTCTCTTCGCCAAGAAACCTTCGTTCATTTTCATCAGTCGTTCTATCCTGAGACTTCACAATAAACTATTTCACATGGTAATAAGATGCCATTTCAATTACCCAGCTGGCCTAAACCAGACGGACCCACCATACCGTGCCAGAGAGAGTGTGTGTGTGTGTGTGTGTGTGTGTGTGTAATGACATCAACATTGAAGATTGAAATGAGAATGAGCTTTAACTTTGGCTCTTCTTGCAGCACTTGAAGGTCTAATTCAATCTGCTTTCTATTCCCAAGATTTCAGATGTTCGTGCACAATAATACTCAACCTGCTTCGTCACGCTGCTAATATATATATTTCTCCTTGATGAAACGCGTTAAGCTCGGAGTTCACCTGTAATTCTCTCCTGCAGGGCGGAACGAGAGCGCAGCTGTAAATTGGATCCTCGGCTGTCTAAAACGTTGTTAACATGCTGATGACATCGGACATTCACTAACTTTAAAGTGCATCATTTCCATGCCTCTTATGAAGGCGGGACTTTCAGAGCAAAACGTCCACCGTTTAAACCGGCCTCAGACTTTAAATGCAAGACACAACAGGCGAAACCACAGCTTTTTTCAGGCACTGCATGGTCAATTTTGGGTTATTTTGCTTCCATAACTTCCACCTTCCAGGCTTTTAACACTAGAACTACAGGATTTCTATAGCAGTCATTCTGAACTTTTTAGTGAGCAAAAATATTATGCTGTAAAATTACAATGAAAATTGTATGCATACGGTCATATGCAAATGCATAAGGTCAGTATGACTGTTATGGCCATTCAAGTTAGAAATACTCAAAACTCTTTTGTGTCTTGTAATTTTAATAAAATATCAATGATTATAATAAAATTTAGACACATTTAGGAAAAGTCAGGGTCCTATTTTCAACAAGGGTTTTATTT
>NC_137135.1:34119338-34134338 GCF_949319135.1 Squalius cephalus
TCTATCTATCTATCTACAGTATCTATCTGTATATCATCTATCTATATATATATCTATCCATCCATCCATCCATCCATCCATCCATCCATCCATCCATCCATCCATCCATCCATCCATCCATCCATCCATCCATCCATCCATCTATCTATCTACAGTATCTATCTGTATATCATATATCCATCCATCTATCCATCTATCTATCATACATCCATTGTTCTATCTATCTGTCTGTCTGTATATCATCTATTTATCCATCTATCCATCTATCATCTATCTACCTATCTATCTGTATATCTATCCGTCCATCTATCCTTTTATTTTATTATTTTTCAATTGATTTAATTTATTTACACAGTCTATTATATTATATACTTTTATTTATTTTGTTTATTTATTTGTTTGTTTGCACCTTTCATTTTATTTTTGTTAATTGTATTTTATAATACAAGTTAGGATTATTTAATTTTTTAATGACACTTTGCAAATGTAGATTCAGCCACCGTCATATCTCTGCTGACTGCCGCCTGTGGCTGTTCCCATCATGCCTTGCTTCTCCTCCAGGTGAGAGCGGACACACAGACCAGGCTAATACAGTACAGGTAATTGTACAGCATATAAATGTGTCATTCCTCTCGCGCTCATTTCAGAGTGACATTTCACAAAACGGGGCCTCGTTTTCCAGCGGCCGGCTGAATACATTTCAATTAAAATGCCTGTCAGGGCAGCTTACGGGGAACACGGTAATTCAAAAATAAATAAAATGACACATGAATATATGAATAAGTAAACAGCTTGCCGCATCATGCAGGACAAAAAACAGGAATCCTTGCATTGTGACATCAAGTAGCCCTGGACCAATCAGTGGAGGCGAAGGAGCAACACTCATGAATATTTATGAGGGAACGCACCGGACACTAATGGAACGGCCGGCTTGTGATTGTGCTCATAAAATGCATGAATTTCCTTCTGAGACCTGATGTCTAATGCAAACTAAGAGGATGTCGAATGCAACGGGAATCGAGAAATGGTCATTTCCCTAGAAATTGGATCTGATTTCACGGCAAACTCTTTTAGCCGATCAAAAAACAGATCAATACCGTGCAGGTCTGGTTTCTAAAATGCGGTTTTATTTCACACCAGACTTGCAAGTAAAGTATCTCTGAAACTATAATTCTGAAAAACAGTCACAGGCAAACACATCTGTCAGAATATCTACTACGATTAATAATAAAAAAAATAAAAAAAACAGTGCACTAAAATGCAAGAACTCATCAGATCAGATAATACACACTTCACTTTATGTGAGTGTGTGTCTATCATTAGTGGTCAACAATCCATCATTACTCTCATGAGCAAAATCATCAGTCTAAAACACACACACACAGAAACACATTCATCATCCGTGTGCAACTCATGGAAGTTAAAGAGCACACACACACACACACACACACACACACACACACACACACACACACACAGAGCCGATCAGCCCTGTTTTATTTATTAAATTACGCAAGTTGCGTAGGGCCCTGCAAATTTGTCAAAGCGCGTCAATCAAACAGCAATCAGGCAGACTTGTGTTCTCTCCTCTCAGGGTTTGATGTCAGCAAAGAACAGTAAAGTTAAGTTAATGTGCATCTCGCTCTAGTCTGTATGTCTGTCTAACCCCGCTGGGCATCTTTTGGTCTGTCTGTGTCTTGTTTGCTAATGCCGGACACTTCGTTCTGTGACTTTGTGCCTGACACAAAAAAAGTGAAAGTGAAACACAACTATTTATGACTTTTGATAAACGACAAAGGGCAACGTGTTTGTTTATAAACTGCAGTTCGGAAAAGATAACCGTATCGCGCGTTAACATACATTTATATATGCGTACACAAAATGAAACGCGCACTTTCCAGCAACACATCTGTGGGGACCAGTGCAATATGGGCGTGATGGCACTCCTCATTATAGACGCATACTTTTAAAACAAGACAGTGATTATCTAGTCTTCAAGTCAGTTTAGTAACAACTCTGGAAGAAAGCAATGTATTGACATTGACTATTGATTTATAAGCTATATTGCATTTAAAATATTGATTGGCTGGACACACTGGTCAATATGGATGCACATCCCTCAATAAATAACAACCAACCAAGTATCAAGTTTTGCTTTTATCATTTAAAACACAGTGACATACTACGGCAAGCCATTTTAGCTTTTATTCATTCACAGAATGCATTTTTGATATCAATAATAAATGTGTACTATTTAAAATGTGAATTCTTGATATTAAGAATGTACTTTTTCTAGTAAAAATGTCTATTTCTGATATCAGGGATTACATTTTCATTGGTACTAGTTAAAGGAGGGAGGACTGTAGTGGGAGCATTGGGGCGTCAGGTGTGACTGTGTGACAATGGCAAATGGTTTACATGGCTCACGGGTCAGGTATGACGGCCCCTTAACAGAATTTTGCTTAGGGCCCCAGGGACTGAGGCTCAGCACACACACACACAAACACACACATACACCATTCATCACTTTATAGCATCTAGTTAACAGGCCGTTTGGCAGGAGCAGGCCAGAGGCTATCATATAAACCTAGAGAAAGAAAGAGCGGAGGAAAAGACTGTGAAAAATAACAAATGAAACACAAGCTGTGGGAAGAGAAGAGAGCATCTGATCGTCTGTGCAAAGAGACATTTACATTTGACTATAGGACCCTAAAAATAGTCCAGAATATAAATATCACTTATTTCTCACAAAATGCTAAAACATTTATAGTGTGCTAAATGCTAAATGTTAGTGAATTAGAATTTTTTACGTTTACTGAATGCAAAATGACACATCCAGACAATAAATTCACTAAGGCAACAATAGATTTCTCATTCAGCAAAGTTTCAATATAGTGACAATCACTAAATGTAAAAAGATGAGCACTTAATATCACAACACACAACAAATAACTAACAATAATTACAAAGCATCAACAAACACTAAAAAAACTCAGCGATTAATAATACAATAATCCTATAAAAAATTGTTCATGCTGGGAATTCATAAATCTCTAAATTTTCAATGGGGTCCCAAACTTTTCTGTGTCTGTGTGTGTGTGTCTGTGTGTGTGTGTGTGTGTGTGTGTGTGTGTGTGTGTGTGTGTGTGTGTGTGTGTGTGTGTGTGTGTGTGTGTGTGTGTGTGTGTGTGTGTGTGTGTGTGTGTGTGTGTGTGTGTGTGTGTGTGTTTCACCTTGTCTGTGGAAGAGTTTGCTGCCCACTATCTCGGTCATGGATGCCACTTTGGGTTTCTGTAGTTTATCCGGGGGAATACAGGAGTAGAAGTCATACAACAGCTTACTGCGCACACACACACACACACACAAAAACAGAAACATGTATTAAAAAAGTAGAAAAAACAAGTTTCAATGGGCTTTAATGCAAAGGAATTCATGCATTTAATGTCTCATTGGCAATGAGTCTTGTGATGTTTTACTCAAGTTTAATCAGCTTTTGCAGAACAATAACTGTCAGTTTGTATTTTTAGTAAAAGATAAAAATAGAATAAATGAATCCATAAATGAATGCTAAAGCTCCTGCGGGCAGAGAAAGTGACCTGCGTTTTATTGATCGAGTCTGAACGCCGCTGGTGTCTGTGAGAAACTACTGTATCATATCGACCCTCCTGTGTGGTGTGTGTACAGTGATGAATCGGATGCCACTTGAAGCTAAACACACACTCCCGGCTCTGACTACATAAAAACACTCCATATAAACTCAGTTTCTGCAGTCTATATGAGGGAAACTCACTCCACTGTCTCCTCAAACTCATTAAAAACTTCAGCCGAGACATCAGACATCTGCCTCAGTTCCTCGCATGATCAGCTAAACTGGTTAAAGTCACATTACGGTTGTAATAACATTATATTTGAGAGAAGCTCTGGTAAATGTAGGAGGACAGGGGCATTAAAGACCATCAGCATCAGGATGAAGGAGAACCTGTGCGATTGATTTCTGCAGTTACTGATGTCCCAAACTTGATGTGGGTCATCAAAGTGTCATCAAGCACTGTTAAATGTTAAAGCACTGTTAAGATGCTATCATAGTCGTGCCCCAAGCACTCCCATTCAAAAGGCAATTTGACCGAAAACGAAAATACGGTCAATCTTAAAAGTGGCGTTTCCATCCTAATTATGCTTTTAAATGAAAGTTTGACTCGGGTAGATTCACAAAAAGAGCCTAGGTTCAATTTTGGTGAGAGTTACCATTTAAGTTCCTCGGTATATCAGTCATTACGGCATCAAGAAGGTCGAGCTAAGAGTCAGGACTGATCAGGGCTTGTTTTAGGCTGTTATGAGACTCACCTGAGGAGTTTAGCATCGAAAACAGTCTCCACATCTTGCAGGACTGTGGGCAAGTACTTCAGAGCAGCCACCTATACACACACACACACACACACACACATATAATGTTATAAAACAATTTTAACATTTAAAAATATTATGTGAACAAAGTATTACAATTATTTTATACAATTTTAAATTTCATCATTTTAAATTATTATGTTACAATAATTTATGATAACATTTTATATAATATTAAATATTTAATATGTATACACATAAATTGGTAACGCTATATTTACAATAAGGTCTAATTTGTGAACATTAGTTAACGAAGTAAGAATAAGCAATATATTTTTACATTTATGAACCTTTTGTTATTGTGTCATTGTTCTTGTTAGCTCACAGTTACAAATTATGATTTAAATAATGTATTAGTAAATGTAGAAATTAACATTAACTAAGATTAATAAATGCTTTCAAAATATTGTTCATTGTTAGGTCATGTTAATGTTAACAAATGAAACCTTATTGTAATGTGTTACCCATATATACCCACAGACACACAGACACACACACACACACACACACACACACACACAATTACACACACACACACTCACTCACACACACAAACACTCAAACTCTCTCTCTCTCTCTCTCTCTTTCACACTCTCTCACTCACACACAAATTCTCTCTCTCTCTCTCTCTCTCTCTCTCTCTCTCTCTCTCTCTCTCTCTCACACACACTCTTTTTCTCACACATTTCCATACACACACACACACAAACACAAACATTTACACTCTCTCTCTCTCTCTCTCTCTCTCTCTCTCTCTCTCTCTCTCTCTCTCACACACACACACACACACACTCTCTCTCTCTCTCACTCACACACACATTCTCTCTCTCTCTCTCTCTCTCTCTCTCTCAAACACACACACTCACACTCAGTTGCTACAATAACAAGAGGGTCTTATTGTAACGTGTTACCCATACTGTATATACCCATGTCATATCCATTATATACAGTGTATACATACATATTTAATGATATGTCCATGAAATCATATTTTTAAAATATTTTAAAAAATGTAAAAAATAATAAATTATGAGGTGACATCAAGAAATATTTAAAGCTAAATTGTGATACTTATCATGTGACACCTTTGTACTGAACTTATGACCAAACCGGCTCGATTATACATTTTCACAAACCTGAGTGAACAGAATCTATCAATCCCAGACTTGTGTACCTCACTGCGTCATCAATCATTTAATGTGTGAATTATGTATAATTGAACTGAATTTAGTAATAAATATATTAGCACAGCACTACAGTTTTTTCCAATTGCTAACACACTAAAATGACACAATTATTTAAACTGACACACTAGAGAGCAAAACCTCTTCTCAAGTCTCCAAAAGTCTAAACACATTTTCTGCTTTACACACATTTTGAAATTCAAAATGGCACTTTTTAAACACACTGAACACGGTTCTCTGCATAACACACAACAATCTGACATAAAGTCACATGTTTGCCATTTCAAAACACTGCCATTCAAAATGACACTCCATGATCTGATTGGTCGACACATGTGTCACCTGACCAAACACCTCAATGGTTAATTGTAAACACTTCAATCTTTTTCAGTTTACTGTTGTTTGTGAGCATATTTGTGTTCAGTCCAATGTAAATATATCTGACTTATTTGGTGAAAAATAAAAACATAATTGTTTCAACAGCATGTGTGTGTATCTGCAAATATTTCTGTGCTTGTGAACAATCTGAAGAATTTTCTACAATTTGAACTATTTTAGTATTATGGCAAAGCATACTAAAGATGAGAGTGCTCTTCATTACGCCCAACAGTGTGTAGTTGCTTAGACAAAAAGTGTGCGCCATTTCGTGCAAAAGTTTGATTTTGATAATGCTATATGTAGTTTTGGTTGCAGTGCGATATATTAGGTATTTTGCAGTTTGGGTGTGTGGTTTTGAGAATTGTGTTAAGTATTTTTATAAAACCAGCCTAGTTTGCAAAACTGTGTGTTAGCAATTGGAAAAACCTGTAATAACAGACACATTCATACCTGCTGCAGTAGTGTAGTGGTGTAGTCACTTTTCATCAGGTTATTGATCGACTCAAATAAACTTTTGAGGGATTCTTCAAACTCGGCCTGTTCCTTGCCTTCATACAGTCTGAAGAGAGATAGAGAACGCTTGTGAGCGGCGTAATATATTTCACACTTCAGCCATTAAACCTGTTGGTCTTGAATGTTGTAAATATGCAACTAAATCTGCTAGACAGACGCAACACAACTACACAACTGTCAAACTGATATTGGTTAAGATCCATCTCCATACGGCAATGAATCAACATCTCTTCCCTAAACATTTATTATAGTTTTTTTTTAGATTTGTTATCGTTTTACATACATATATATATATATATATATATATATATATATGTTTTAGTTATTTTAGTACATCAAGTTAAAATACATCAAGTTAAAACATAAAATAACTATGTTTTAGTTATTTTAGTAGCCTACATCAAGCTAAACTAAATGAAATTGAGAAATGTTTAAATGTCTCCAACAATAGGCATTCAAGGTCAAAAACACTTTAATTTTCTCATAATATCCAGTGCAGCATCAGCTCTTTCCTCTCAGTGTCTGAAACGGTTTGATCTCTAAACCCCGCCTCTCTGAGAGCTGCTCTGCTGTGATTGGTCAGATGGCCCAGTCTGCTGTGATTGGTCAGAAATCAAACGCTCATTATCATATCTGAATCTCAGCTCTTGACACTCGGTGATACGAACAGTAACGATGGCGTGGGTTTTACCGTATCAATCTCATCAAAGTGGATTTGCTTTGTCAGCAGAAAACAGCGTCTTCTCGACATTAAACACAAACCAAACTCTTCCAGTCTCAGATACAACTACAGTGTTTGTGGGCGGGGCAAAGTAGGTGTCATTTACGGACAGCCAATTAAAACCATAGGCTGGAATTATGCAAATTAGTTACAAACCCACATAGGAAGTAAGCCTGGAATTACAGTTGGGACACAATAACTCCATTTATCTGCACTTTGACTTTTGAAAACTTTGCAGACCTTTGACATTCACAAACAGCTGTATTACACACGACATGAAAGGTAATATCCCAAAAAAGCATAATAGGGTCAACTTTATCTGCTTAACGCTTTATTGCAATGCATCTAGTCAGCAAAAAGAGCATGATGAGCCTAGTTAGTTAGTGGGTGGGTTGTGGATCTAAAGTCTGTTTCTTTCATCTGTTTGTAAGAGAGATCCAGCTGTGTTTTAGGACACAGAAGCAGAGGATAATGTGCCGGCAGTTCTGACTGATAGTGACCTTGAACGAAACTTTCTTTAATAAGACACAGCCCAAAGATTCATCTCTCTATCTCTGATGTCCTTCTTTCATGGTGTTTTCTCTCCTGTCTCTGTCCATCAGGTCAGCTGTGTGGAGATCAGTGCTCTCTCTCTCTCTCTCTCTCTCTCTCTCTCTCTCTCTCTCTCTCTCTCTCTCTCTCTCTCTCTCTGGTTTATCTGTTTGTCTGTCTGTCAGGAGTAACTCGGCACAGATGTTATAGCCGGTGGGCTTTCTGAGGGTGGAGATTATGCTGCAACACATGACAGTATTTACCGTGGTACCGCTGAAGAACAGACGTGATTACTGAAGCATTGTTCCTATAATCCACATGAGAGCCACAGTTAATACGCCACCTCCAACCTCACACAATACCACACACACTATAATAAACACACGAGCTCACAAAACAATGATGCATACTGTATATTCTTACAACAAGACAAGTAGATGTGCATTTCCTAGAATTAGTAAATCCACAGAAAAACATAAAAAATCACTTAAAAATAGTTCTAAACACAAAATGCAAAGACATTATATATTCATTACGCTCAAGTCGCTCATTCTGCATAAGGCTAAAAACACACACACACACACACACTGTTTTAATCCTGATAGTGGGTATGAATGAGAGCCATTAGAGGATAAAAACAACCACTCAAAGAGATAACACACACAAACAGCACAGAGAATGTGTGAGAAGATGAAAACCCTTGAAGAAACCAGCTAACACACACACACACACACACACACACACACACACACACACAACAAAATTCTCTTTGGAATACAGACCCGTTCTGGTCCTGGATGCTGATTGGTCAATACAACAGTGGGTTAAACACACATTAACTATCAACCACTAGATCTACTAGAGCAAAGATCCCATGACAAATATATTTACTAAAATATAATATTAAATCATTTAATTTTAATAAGTTAAAATTAAATTATTTAAAGTTAATATTTCAGTCATTTAACGACACATTTGCATGTTCTTATTATCATTAACTAGAACTAAAATTATTAAAAACATTTTTGTTTTTGAAATAAAATAAAATATCAATGAAAAACTTAAAGTAATGAAAATTAGAAATGTAAGTTTGTACGTTTAAGTTTAAGCAATACAGTTACTAAATGGAAATAAATAGACACTGAAAATGAAATAAAAAATAAAATATTGATTAAAACAACTAATAGAAATAACGAAAGTGCATAAATATTACATTTAAAATTAAAACTATAAAAGCAATAAAAAATAAAAGTATTAATAAAAATATTAATAATAAAAATGTAACATTACTCTGATGTTGGTAATGGTCACATGAGATGCAGGTAAACAAATATTTCATAATTTTTAGCATATTATTTTTATTTACTTTATTTATTTAAATGTACATTTTTTATTATTTAATTGTTAGCTTTTAAATCAACACAATCTCTGGTTGGGAAACCCCACACTAGTGGAAGGATGTCAAATCAATTTGATTCAGTGATTTGTTTTAATGAACATTTTGAATCTTAAAACATAATCTGGCTGATTATCTTTTCAACACACACAAAAAAAGTTATTTTAAAGAAGTCATTAAAACAAAAAAGCCAAAAATATGCTTTATAAGTTTATAAACCAACTTTATAAGCATTTAATTTATAAGCATTTCAAGCTAGAGGACAAAAAATTTACCCAAATTGAAGAATCACCCAAATATCTAAATAATAAATAATTCATGAATAATTTTGGGTAATTTTCCCCTCCATTTCCTCTTTTCAGCTATTTAATATAAAGGATTATTAAACTTCCAGAGCTTGCACCCGACCCAGGCGTTCCCACACCCACATGGTGAAAAGACTCTTGGCTCTGGGAATATAATGTCTGTGGTTTTATCTGGATGTATCAGAGAGTTAATTTAAAAGCAGAGGAGTAACCCTTTCCATCAAACTTCATTATCAGAGCGAAGCGCCTCCTGCCGGCACTGAGTCCAGAGTGAAAACACTCGTGCGGAGACACTTCAGACTAATAAACACTGAAAAATCATCCGGCCGTGATGGGGCTGCATTTCTGAAGATGTTAAGATGCATCAGCATACTGTGATACACAGACTAGTTAATATGAGATGGATAGACAGACAGACGGATGGATGGATGGATAGATGGATAGACAGACAGACAGACAGACAGACAGACAGACAGACAGATAGATAGATAGATAGATAGATAGATAGATAGATAGATAGATAGATAGATAGATAGATAGATAGATAGATAGATAGATAGATAGATAGATAGATAGATAGATAGATAGATAGATAGATAGATAGATAGATAGATAGATAGATAGATAGATAGATAGATAGATAGATAGATAGATAGATAGATAGATAGATAGATAGATAGATAGATAGATAGACAGACAGACAGACAGACAGACAGACAGACAGACAGACAGACAGACAGACAGACAGACAGACAGACAGACAGACAGACAGACAGACAGACAGACAGACAGACAGACAGACAGACAGACAGACAGACAGACAGATAGATAGATAGATAGATAGATAGATAGATAGAGACAGACAGACAGACAGACAGACAGACAGACAGACAGACAGACAGACAGACAGACAGACAGACAGACAGACAGACAGACAGACAGACAGACAGACAGACAGACAGACAGACAGACAGACAGACAGATAGATAGATAGATAGATAGATAGATAGATAGATAGATAGATAGATAGATAGATAGATAGATAGATAGATAGATAGATAGATAGATAGATAGATAGATAGATAGATAGATAGATAGATAGATAGATAGATAGATAGATAGATAGATAGATAGATAGATAGATAGATAGATAGATAGATAGATAGATAGATAGATACAGACAGACAGACAGACAGACAGACAGACAGACAGACAGACAGACAGACAGACAGACAGACAGACAGACAGACAGACAGATAGATAGATAGATAGATAGATAGATAGATAGATAGATAGATAGATAGATAGATAGATAGATAGATAGATAGATAGATAGATACAGACAGACAGACAGACAGACAGACAGACAGATAGATAGATAGATAGATAGATAGATAGATAGGCAGACATATATAGACAGACATAGATAGATAGATAGACAGATATAGATAGATAGATAGACAGACAGACAGATAGATAGATAGACATAGATAGACAGACATAGACAGACAGACAGATAGATAGATTTATGCATTTATTGTTATCAAATGCAGTTTGCAGTGAGACAGATCTATCGCTCTCTCCTGTCGGTCATTAGTGCGCGCACACACACACACACACACACACACACTTATTAAGATTCATTTAGCAGCTGTTTTAGCATCAAAGACTATTAGGCAAATTAATGATGCAATCAGCTGCTACACAAACCTGATGACTGAACACACTGAACACGCTGTACAACACACACACAGTTTGTGAACCGCGGACGCTTCCAGCAACACAATCTCACGTGGCGTAACCGTTGCATTGCAACATCCGTTACAACATGTGCCAGAACATCCGTAACACAATGCAAGTATACAAACAGTAACAACTGTCCTTTACCTCACATGACTTCACAGAAGAGCAGCCGTTTGAAGAGAGCATTTTTGAGCAAGTTAAAGTTAGTTCAATGTCTGACACGTCTATAAATGCTGTTTAATGCACACATTTAAATAGTGCTGTTTGTGTGTGTGTTTGCATGCTTGAGTGTGAAGCTGTCACAGGAACAGTGTGACTAAGCATCAGCCACAGTGTGTGTTTCTGCAGTGCCGCTCGATGACGGCATCCAGGGGCCCGACAGGCAGAGTCATCAATCACACACACACACGGGCCCTTAATGACCGTCAGCCAGCGCTGTTACGCTCCTCGACAAAACGCCGGGACAGAGCGTGCCGGAGGACATGCGACCCTGTCACAACCCCTAAAAAACGACCCCTTAATCTCAGCCCAAAGCAGCTGGACCTCCATTTCCTTGTGTTCTGTTTTGTTTTCAGCCCTCGTTCAGATGAATGAACAGTCACAGACTGCGCTCAGAACAGAGGACTAGCATACCACTCGTCACAACTCGAGTTTCTCACGGTTTTCCAAAACATATTTCAATCTGAATTCAAAAGAAAAATATCAAGAAATATTCTGCATAAAAAAAACAAAGACCGTATTCCACAATGCAATGCACTTCTAGTGTGTCAATATTGAAAATATCAATTTATTGGACAGTCAGAACACTTTACGCAAAAAATAAATACAAATGCAAATAAAAATGATTAATAAATAATCAAATTAATTGTATAAAAATGAAAAATAGCCGTATTTACATCTGAAACAATAACAAGTTTGAGGTTGGATTTTTAAAAAAGATTTTCATGCATAAAACTGATGAAAAGTAACAGTAAAGACATTTATAATGTCACAAAAATATATATTTTTTTAAGGTAACATTCTATTGGAACAAACCTGAAAAAAAAAAAAAACGTATACGGTCTCAATGTTTTCAACATTGATAATAATCAGAAATGTTTCTTGAGCATCAAATCAATATATCAGATATTCGAATGATTTCTGAAGGATCATGTGACATTGAAGACTGGAGTAATGATGCTGAAAATTCAGCTTTGATCACAAGAATAAATTATATTTTACAATATATTCACATAGAAAACAGTTATTTTGAATTTTAAAAATATTTCACAATATTTTAGTTTTTACTGTATTTTTGATCAAATAAATGCAGCCTTGATGAGCAGAAGAGACTTTAAAAGATCTTGCTGACCCCAAACTTTTAAATGGTAGGGTACAGCTTTTGGAAATGTTACATAGTGCATACTATTAAACATTATTTAAAAATTATAATAGGCACAGTATGTGTTATGCAGCACGTATTACACTAGCATTCGATTTCAAACACAATCAACACGAGCAACAAGCAGTCCATGAGAAACTGACCAATCAAATGACTGATACAGAGGTCACATGACAACATCTCTCCTACAGTCTTCATTGGTCTGTGAGTCTCATTTGGTGTTTCTGATTTGTTCATAATTTCTCGCTTTAAGAATCGATCGCACAAACTTACTGAGAGTAGAGCATTCGGGAGCGGACGATGAATTTGAAGATGTACTCGAGGGCTTTGAGCGTCCTCAGGATGGGTTCACAGGCCTCTCCTCGACTCGACACATCCAGATACGTCTTCAGCACGGACATCAGCTTCCTACAGCACACAGAACGAGATGGAGAGAGAGTTTGTGTGTGTTCGTGAGGTTTTGAAGGCATAGTAATCACCAATAATTCTCTAAATGAATTAAACTACAAAATCAAGATACTTTGAGACAGAGAATAGACTGTACACATAAATCAACTAGAACACACGAGTAACGCAGTATGTCAACAGAAATTGCTACAGTGTTCTGCTTTTTTCCATTTTTATCTTTCTTTAGTGTGTAATGTTGCTGTTTGATCATGAAAAATCTCTGCAAAGTCACAAAGTTCTTCTCTATATCAGTGTCAGTGTTTCTGAACTCCTGAAACGCCTCCATTGTCATCTTGAGTTTCTTCCGGGAACGAACACATCACAATATTCCTCATTATAATAATTAATGCGCAGAATAAAGGGGCGGGGCCTGGTTGAGTTAGTTAGTAGTGTGTTAAACTGGCGGTTATAGTAAGGGGCGGGACATTTCCCAAACACACTCGAAGCGCTCGACCAATCACAACACACTGCTCCAGCCGACCAATCAGAGCACAGTGTGCTTTTCAGAAGGAGGGGCTTCATAGAGACAGGAACTAAACAGAGCGTTACTGACAGACTGGGAAGAGAGGAGCCGCAACAATGGAGAATATGAGGAAAATAATCAACATTCAAGCAGGAAAACCTGTTCTAGTAGAGCTTGAAACAACATCAAGACTTTGAAAAAGAGCACAATAGGTCCTTTTTAATAATTTATCCACTCCCTTTTCTGTTGATTTACTTTACATGGTCCAAGTGACCCAATTCAGATGTTTTCCTCCCATGTGGCACAGATCGGATATGATCCACGAACGTGTAAGCAGGAAAAAAGCACATTGATTCCGATATTCCAGATCGGTTTCAGGCCTCATTCATGTGTGGAAATAAATCTGCTATAAATCATACATGCATTTGCATCTGCCATGTATTCCCGGATATTCCCGTCAATGCAAGTCATATATCATTAAAAAAGTGACAGTGACGAATGACGTCAACTCAGGTGGACACCAACTGCGATCACATGACTCTTTTCAATGGCGCAATGGAGGACGAAGGCTCAATACAATGTTTTGCTGATCTTTAAAGAAGTAAAGCAAAAGCTTATATTATCAAATCATGTGCAAGTTCATTGCAAAATCGTGACTTTTTTAATTCTTTTTCAGCCTGAGTGAGTGTATAGTAAATGCAGATATCGGATGTAAAGAAGATGTAAGCTAGTCTGTAAAAATATTTGGATACAGTCAACCAATCGGAATTGGGCGTGAAGACCTGCAGCTTTAAGTGTGTCTGAGGATGTGTAACAGATTCATGTACATTTGAGGCTCACACACACACACTGCCATCTAGTGTTGAATGAAGAGCGTTTGACTTACTTGTAAGCCAGTGTGGCGCTGAAGTGTTGTTTGATATACGCCTCCAACACAGTGTTAAAATGCTGAAACTTTCTGTCGGCAATTAAACCGATGATATAGATCTGTGAGAGAGAGAGAGAGAGAGAGAGAGAGAGAGAGAGAGAGAGAGAGAGAGAGACTCATCTGCAATGTCATCAATTATAACAGTGATTATAACCGTTCTTAAATCATTGAAAACAAATCTTTCTGTCTTTGTTTATTCTTTTATGTTCTCATTATCTATAATTTGACTAGAATCTATCACTTGAAGTGAGCTAAAGAGGACATTTGGGAGCATCAGTTTTGTTGCAGGGTTTGGGTTAGTCATCATTGTAATTAACTTTATATAAACACAATAGAAGTCTTTCAAATGCCTCTAATTTGCTAGAAATTGCACTCTTAAAAATAAAAGTTCTTTATTGGCATCGATGGTCCCATAAAGAACCTTTAACAGCCATGGAATCTTTTAATTGCAAAATAAAGGATTCATTAGAGTTAGAAAAGGTTCATTAAAATGTTTTTCGCACTAAGAAAAAAAATGGTTCTTTTAAGAACTGAAAGGTTCTTTGGGGAACCAAAAATTATTATTCTGCGAAAACCCCCATTTGAACCTTTGTCCAAGTGAGTGTG